>NC_081411.1:327394091-327702424 GCF_030272615.1 Cryptomeria japonica | reverse complement strand
ACCAAAATCAGTTAAATGTTTAGCACTGGCAATAGACAATTGCCTTATAATCTCCAAGCTAGCCACTCTGTCTGGCACCGTAATTGGAAGCATGTGTGGTTGCCCTTCATATCCAAATACCCTTATCTCCGTGTGATTATCATGGCAATACCAATCACCCCAATTGTGTTCAATCTGTGATTCTGGAGAGAAATCCTTTGGCCTGAGGAACCTCTTAATTTCAGGGGACAAAGTATAATCCCTGCGTTGTCCAAAAGCTGCACTAAGAGGTTTCACAAAGTATTCTTGAAAATGCCAATATTGGTTGTTCATAAACCTCTGGTCCCATGCTGATACCCACAACTGAACCGGCTTCTTCAGACCATTCTTATCATAAGACCTGATGCTGAACTCATCTGGCCAGAAGTTAATTTCTTGTCCACAATAAAGAAGAATATGCATTAACATGGAGTATAATGAAAAGTGAACATTCACAAGGTCTCCTTTCATTTTTTCCAGCCCATGATTCAAGGTATCCGCAACATAAGTAGCAAAATCAAATGACCTAGGGTCTTTTGATTGAATATCAGCACACAAAACCATAATCCCAACATCCATGAGTGGATGAGCCTCTATGCCTAGTACTTGGGCTGCAGTATAATACGTATATTTGAAATATGGATGGAAGTGGTTGACATCAAATGGCACCTTGTCACTTTTGCCAAACTGAACAAATGACCCACCCACTTTTGGCCTATGAACAGGTAGCCTCCAAGTCCTGTAGATATTTTCCAGACTAAAGAATTCCTGTGAGAGTTTCTTCATATCGATGCTTTCCTCGACTTCCCAGTCTAGATCAAAAACCATATCAATAGTCTGCTTGTTGATTACTACTAATGTATTCCCTCTGTAATCACATATGGTTTTAGTTCTCGGGTTGTAGCAATTTACCAGTGCTTTCATTAATTCTACGTCTACAAATACATTTGGAACTACTAACTTGCCTAAGTTCCTCTTCCACAGATTACTAATGGGTTCGGGTGCATCCCTTCTTTTGTAACCAAACAAAAATAACTCATGCCCTCTTATCTCAGTCCAAATGTCTCCTAGATTTTCAAATTTGTCCTCTAATCCTTCTTCTTCACTTTTAATCTTCTTGGACCTTACACTAGACGATGGACACTGGTCTAATAAGTCCTGAGTCAAAGCTCTCCCTTCTTTCTTCTGCCTCTTGGGCTTCTCTTCAGGGTTTAACTCTTTTCCTTTCCTACTCTTTTTAGAAGAAGAAGACGAAGGTTCCATAGTTACAGTAAATAAGAGAGACAATACTTACTTGGTAAAATGCTCAACTCTTCTGGTTATCGTTTGCAAATCTCTGCAAGTTCTTCACAGCTTTCAATCTCTTAGCATCGATCTGATTCTTACGAAAATTCACTCGGCTTAACTGTAATTGAATGGGCAACTTGTGTATAGTTAATGTTCTGCATCTGTAACGGCTACTCAAGTGTTTTAAATTTAATTGCAGATGTGACACTTTTCAACTGGGCCTTTAATTCCTTCGCGGGAAGTACAGTCCGCTCAAAGTGCGCGCGTTTCAAATTATCGATGAAACCCTTGCCTTCGGCCGAGTGTTCGAATCTTCCATCGAAAGCTCACTTTCTTCGATAATACTGTTTCGGTGAAAAACTTACGTCGAGAAGCCGCTTTTAAGACTCATCGAAATTACTTTTTCATCGATAGTCTCCCTTTTCGACAAGTTGCTCGCGAGTTTCATCGATGCCATACTTTCGATGAGTTTCTTTCTTCGATGAAGGCTTATGAGTGTTCATCGATATCCCCTTTTTCATCGATATCCTTTTTATCGATGAAACAGCTTTTCTTTTGTTCGACACCACGTTCATCGATGAAACTTGCATTTCGATGAATGTCTCTTGAGTTTCCTCGGTAACGATATTTCTTCGAAATCACCTTTTGCCTTTTCGCCTTTTGCTTTTACCTTTTCGATGAAACATGGGGTATCGATGAGCGGTTTCTTGCATTCATCGAAGGTAACTTCTTGCCGAAACACCTTTGCTTAGCGCTTTATATGCCCTGTGTCGATGAAAACGCTCTTTCGATGAAACTTCTCCTGCAGTGCTCGACACAGCTTACTGGCCGAAATATCCATTAGTCTTCATGCTTATGGAAACATATATTATTATTTTTTATTTTTATTATATTTTTTCTTTAAAAAATAGTGCTCAACAGATGGTAACACTAGATGTGAAAAACATCTAAGTACCAAGAATTTCCAAATAAGTCTCCCCCAATGGAAGACAACCAACAATCTCCCACTCAAAGATATAACAATGAAGTTTTGAAACAAAGACCAAACTCCCCCTATAAATGATAACTCTGTCAAGCTTTTAATTACACATATATCTCTCCCCCTAATGTATATAGTTCCTTAAGTTTTTCACATCAATATCTCTCCCCCTTTGACATCAATGCCAGAAATCTGACAAAAATATCAAAGCAAAAACATAAACCACTAAATCACAAAGCTAACTACTCCCCTTGAGTAGTAGCGTCCCCACATCAGTACCAGAATGAAAATATCTCTGATAATGAATACTAGACTGATGTCAAACCGCATCAATCAAGTCTCTACAAGAATGGCAGAAACTCCCAATTTGTCTATGAAGTACTCAAATGATTCCTTAGGCAAAGGTTTAGTGAAGATATCTGCAATCTTCTCTTTAGTGTTCACATAAACCAGTCTAACTTTATTTTCTTCCACCTTCTCCTTCAAAAAGTTATACTTGATAGATATGTGCTCTGTCTTATAATGAAATAGCGAATTCTTTGATATGTCAATAGTAGCAGAGTTATCATACTGAATAACTACCGATCTAGTGCAATGTACTTTGATATCTTTCAACATTTGCTTCATCCATAAAACCTGTGTACAGTTAGTAGCAGCAGCAACATACTCAGCTTCAACAGTAGATAAAGAAGTACATGACTATGTCTTGCTGATCCATGAAACCAACTTCTTTCCAAGAAAGAAAGCTTGACCGGAAGTACTTTTATGGTCATCAACATCTCTAGCCCAATATCTGTATATGCACATAAATTAAAGTCATCATCCTTAGGGTACCACAAACCATATTCTGATGTACCTAGAAGTGTCTAAAAATCCTCTTCACTGCACTCACATGATTTTCTCTAGGATCACTCTGACATCTAGATGCAATACAAACAACATTCATTATGTCAGACCTAATCTGAGTCAAATCAAGAAGACATCCAATCATAGATTTGTATCTCATAGGATTTACCGGTGCAGATGCATATTTTCTTGTCAATTTCTCACTTGTAACCATAGGAGTACTTACTGGTTTAGAATATCTCCTACCAAATTTCTTCAACAATTCCCTAGCATACTTAGTTTGATAGATGAAAATACCTTTATCAGTCTGATTAATTAGCAAACCTAAGAAAAAATTTATTTCCCCAATCATAGACATTTCAAATTATTTCTCCATGTTCTTAGAAAATTTCATGCATAGCTTATCTTCACCTCCAAAAATGATGTCATCAACAAATACTTGAATAATCAGTACATCATCATCAATGACCTTATAATATAAATTATTGTCAGCATTACCCTTAGTAAAACCAAGCTTCAAAATGTATTTATCCAACCTTGCATACCAAGCTCTAGGTGCCTGTTTCAATCCATATAAAGTTTTCCTTAACTTGCAAACCATGTTTGTATCATCTGAAAGTGAAAAACCATCAGGTTGCTCAATATAAACTTCCTCATCAAGATCCTCATTCAAAAATGCACTCTTAACATCCATCTAATAAACCTTGTAGTTTTTATGGGTAGCATAGACAAGAAATAATCTTACAACTTCAATCCTAGCTACAGGTGTAAAAGTCTCACCATAATCAATTCCTTCCTTCTGAGAATATCCTTTACAAACCAATCTAGCCTTATTCCTTACAACTTGACCATCCTCATTTAATTCATTCCTTAAAACCCATTTAGTTTCAATAACATTATTATTTGTAGGTCAGGGAACTAAAGTCCATGTGTTATTCTTCTCAATCTGATCTAATTCTTCTTCCATAGCTTCAACCAATATTCATCTTTACATGCTTCAATTACTAATACTCATAAAACTTGAGAAATTAAACATACCTTATTAGTTGTCAATCTTCTTCTTGTCATCACTCCATTGCTCTTATCCCCAATGATCTAATCTTCTGAATGATTCAATCTCACATACCAAAGAGTCTTCTGTGTAATACCCTGCCAAGAAAACCCAAAGGGATAAAACTAAAACACAAGAATAGAGTGCAAATAATTTTTTTTTTTTAATTTAAAAACAACACAATGATACAATGAGATATCACATTCAGATTACATAGCGAAAGACTTCAATTAACACCTAAAGAATTTCCCAGCATGATTACTTAATTCCACACTTAACTCAACTCACGCTAATTAATCCAATTACGCTGATTAACTTAATTACAAGTTAAACAAAGGATAATTTCTTTCGGTAAAATAGAACTTAGATAACAAGATAAGGTTCATCCATTAAGGTTAAAAGTATAAGTGATGTGATTAAGTTCATCCAATAAAATTTAACCATGCATTACGTACAATCTTACATTAAACATATGCCATGCATCTAATTTCATAACGTACTTTAATTTCATCATAAACTAATTAATACGTTCCATGCATACTTAATTGCATAATCAATAACTAAACACATTCCATTATTCAAATCTGAATTCTTCATGATCCAATTTATTGCATTTAATAAGATGACTGCATACATGCATTTAAGATTAATTTCATCTAATCCACATTATAAATTCTAACATAATGCCATCCATACATGCTAAATTAAAAAGGAAACATAAGGACATAAGCATCACATAACACCAAATTGATATCGGAGTTCACCCCTAGAGGGCTACATCTCCGGATTTGCTCAACTGCAAAACCCCTCTGATAATTAAATAATAGTGAAGAATACATAAGGTCACATCATTTACAATCCTGACATCAAGGCGAACATAACCAAAAATACATATGACCACATCGGTCAAATAAATACATAAATGATCCCTGAATAAGAAATGATCCAACTGAACATAATAAGAAGCAATTACAAAATATCAACTGGAGCATCTGCAAAACTAAGTCTTCGCAACCCAGGGTCTAACATGGATATCAGGTTCTCACAAGGGCATAGACAATAGGATTACTCCACAACAGTACTCCCATCAAGACAACACAACAACGCACTAGTGAACATAAGGGACAAGTGCTATCACATAACTTGGTATGGTTACCATGGCAAGTCTTCATAAGTTCCGACCTCATCCACTGGGTTACCCTGGCAACCTATTCCAAACCTCCGGCCCATCCAATCCCCATGTGGACCCGCACAACCTTTCATGAAGACAAGGATGATGGTTTTCCAATTCAAGCCTTCTCACTGCATGTCGATTTTGTACTAGCACTCATCTCATACGTGAGACACAATTATCTTCCTTAGTGATTCATTACCTAACTCTCTAATATTCTATTAGGTTATCACTTATTTAGACACACTTTTGATGGGTTACCCAGCAACCACTTTGGGTGCGTCCCTCAATCGAAACTCAGTTTCCCATATGACACTAGACCATAAACCAACAACTCCTAAAACCCAGGAATACACAAGGTCAAGAAAATGAAATTCAAAACGGTAGGAATACTCACTTGGTCAAACAAGACTTCATACGAGGTGCACTGACTAACGGTATTCTAACTAAAGACCTGACTAGCTATGGTCAACCACAAATCAACATTCGACACCCGCATAAAGGACATGACTGGTTACAACACCATCACAAGACAACAGTCAAAACTCGAGATCAAGGACATAAGCAGGTACCCAAATCAATCATACGACAAGGTCCAACAAACAAAATCAAAAACTTGTCATTTCTTAAGCAAATGCGAATACAGAAAATTAAACATGCATAGGCATAGATTGGAAAAGACAATATTATTTCCTATTGTTTACACACAACAATTGATCCAATTTTCTAAAAGATCTAAATTGATCAAGCAGTTTGTTTACCTTGCCTGGGTACAAGTCGTTCATGGTTTACTAACTCACTAAAGTTCGATTGCATCATACAATAATTTAAATATTTCATCGTGAGTTCTCAAACCAAAATCACATGACAATAGTTATAATGTATGCAATATACACAATGATAGAAAATCAATTATTCATTACTCGCATAAAAATATGATATTCATTTTCAAAAATAAAACATCATTTTCATCCATGGTCGAACACAATAATCTAATCTCATATTCCAATTAAAAAAATTCTAAATTGGAAATCACAATTTACAAATTAAAAATTACAATTAGATATATATATATATATATATATTTCACTAAAATGAAAATAAATTATTTAATTCCCAATTAAATTTATTTTCATTTCCTACTTTCAAATTCCCAAATTAATATAGTATTTAATCCTCTGATAAAAATAAAATAAAATAAATTTATATAAATAATTCATCGAAATATTATTTTCGTCCCAATTTAAATCTCTTTTTCATTTGAAAAGAAAATCTTAATGAATTCTCAATTAAAACTATATCATTTCCTACCTCCAAAATAATTTAAAAATTATTTATATCACTAAAATATAAAAATTATATATATATATATATATATATATATATATATCAAATAACATTATTAAATAAAACAAGAACATTGATTACATTAAATATTAATTAACAACTTCTTTTTTTTTTTTTTTGAAAAAGAACTTTATTTAAAATAATGTTTTAAGCCCACATGGGTTGGCCCACCACGTGGGTTGTGTGTTCCCATGTATGGGGGACAAGCACTACTTTTTGGGCAGTGCTCCCCATACTCTTGTCCCCATTGTGGTGTGTGGGTTGAGCCTCGTGCTCCCCACCCACCACATTAATATATTTTTTTATTTGAATAAAAAAAAGAGTCATTTTATTTTATTTTATTTTACAAAAAATTTCACTTCCCAGAACACAAAGAAAAACTCATAAATTTATGACTTTTCCAGTAAACTCATAAATTTCTTGACTTAATATTTTAATAGTCAATTTGATTTATTTATTTTTATATATATTTTCACAGGTTATGAATTTTTTATTTCTTTTTCTTTCTGTAAAAATCAAACTCTCATTGCCAAGCTTATTTGGAAAATTTTCTGAGTAAAATAAGCAGAGAATGATTTTTATTTTTGAAAACAAAGTAACTTCTATGCAACCAAATTTGGGCTTTTTTCCAAATTTTGACAGCATATCCATACTAAAAATCAATTTACTCACAAATTGAAACACATTGTAGAAGAGTCATCTCAAATTCTTCAAGCAAATCAAAAACCACCAAAATTTGTATGCAAATTTCTCCTCCAAATGCCCAAAATTTTCCATTCCAAAAAATAACTCTTTAAAAATAATCCTCCCAATATTTTTCCAAAACTTAGGTTAAATGGGAAAAGTTTGACAAAAAATTCATTTTTTGATTTAAAATATTTTCATTTAAAATAAAATCTCAAAAAAAACATTCTTTCAAACTATATCAAATATATATTAAACTTGTTTTTCAAATTAAAATTGAATTTCCCAAATAACTTAAATTACCCTTTCTATTACAAAATGTCAAATAAATTTCCTCCAGGAAACCCCGAATGGATAAAATTAAAACACAAGAATAGAGTGCAAATAATTTTTTTTTAAAATTAAACACAACACAATGATACAATGAGATATCAAGTTCAGATTACACAGTGGAAGACTTCAATTAACACCTAAAGAGTTTCCCAACGTGATTAATTAATTCCACATTTAACTCAACTCGCATTAATTAATCCAATTACGGTGATTAACTTAATGACAAGATAATACTTAAACAAAAGATAATTTCTTTAAGTAAAACAAAACTATAGATAACAAGATAAGGTTCATCCATTAAGGTTAAAAGTATAGGTGACATGATTAAGTTCATCCAATAAAATTTAACCATACAGTACATACAATCTTACATTAAATATATGCCATGCATCTAATTTCATAACGTATTTTAATATTATCATAAACTAATGAATACTTTTCATGCATACTTAATTGCATAATCAATAACTGAACACTTTCCATTATTCAAAATCTGCATTCTTGATGATCCAATTTATTGCATTTAATAAGATGACTGCATACATGCATTTAAGATTAATTTCATTTAATCCACATTATACATTCTAACATAATGTCATCCATACATGCTAAATTAAAAAGGAAACATAAGGACATAAGCATCACATAACACCAAATTGATATCGGAGTTCACCCCTAGAGGGCTACATCTCTAGGTCTTCTCAACTACAAGACCCCTCTGATAATTAAATAATAGTGAAGAATACATAAGGTCACATCATTTACAATCCTGCCATTAAGGCGAACATAACCAAAAATACATACGACCACATCGGTCAATTAAATATATAAATGATCCCTGAATAGGAAAGGATCCAACTGAACATAATAAGAAGCAATTACAAAATATCAACTAGAGAATCCACGAAACTAAGTCTTCACAACCCAGGGTCTAACATGGATATCAAGTTCTCACAAGGCCATAGACAACAGGACGACTCCACAAGAGTGCTCCTATCAAGACAACACAACAACGCACTAGCGAACATAAGGGACAAGTACCATCACATAACTTGGTATGGTTACCATGGCAGGTCTTCATAGGCTCTGACCCCATCCACTAAGTTACCCTTGCAACCTATTCTGAACATTTGGCCTATCCAAGCCCCATGTGGACCCACACAACCTTTCGTGAAGACAAGGATGATGGTTTGTCATTTCAGGCTTTCTCACTGCATGTCGAGTATGTACTAGCACTCATCTCATACATGAGACACAATTATCTTCCTTAGTGATTCATTAACTAACTCTCTAATATACTATTAGGTTATCACTTATTGAGACACACTTTTGATGTGTTACCCAACAACCACTTTGGGCGTGACTCCCAATCAAAAGCCACTTTCTCATATGACACTAGACCATAAACCAACTCCTAAAACCCAAGAATACACAAGGTCAAGCAAACGGAATTCAAAACGGTAGGAATACCCACTTGGTTAAACGAGACTTCATATGAGGTGCACTAACTGATGGTACTCTAACTAGAGACCTGACCAGCTATGGTCAACCACGAATCAACATTCGACACCCGCATAAAGGACATGACCGATTACAACACCATCACAAGACAATAGTCCAAACTCGAGATCAAGGACATAAGCAGGTACCCAAATCAATCATATGACAGGGTCCAACAAACAAAATCAAAAACTTGTCATTTCTTCAGCAAATGCGAATAGAAAAAATTAAACATGCATAGGCATAGATTGGAAAAGACAATCTTATTTCCTATTGTTTACACACAACAATTGATCCAGTTTTCTAAAGGATCTAAGTTGATTTCAGTTTGTTTACCTTGTCTAGGTACAGGTCATTCATGGTTTACTAACTCACTAAAGTTCGATTGCATCATACAATAATTTAAATATTTCATCATGAGTTTTCAAACCAAAATCACATGACAATAGTTATAATGTATGCAGTATACACAATGATAGAAAATTAATTATTCATTCCTCGCATAAAAATATGATATTCATTTTCAAAAATAAAACATCATTTTCATCCATGGTCGAACACAATAATCTAATCTCATATTCCAATTAAAATATATATATAAATTAGAAATTACAATTTACAAATTAAAAATTATAATTAGATATATATATTTCACTGAAATGAAAATAAATTATTTAATTCTCAATTAAATTTATTTTCATTTCCTACTTTCAAATTCCCAAATTAACATAATATTTAATCCTCTGATTAAAAAAATAAAAATAAAATTATATAAATAATTTATTGAAATATTATTTTCGTCCCAATTTAAATCTCTTTTTCATTTGAAAAGAAAATCTTAATGAATTCTCAATTAAAACTATATCATTTCCTACCTCCAAAATAATTTAAAAATTATTTATATCACTAAAATATATATATATATATATATCAAATAACATTATTAAATAAAACAAAAACATTGATTACATTAAATATTAATTAACAACAACTTCTTCTTTTTTTAAAAGAAAAAGAACTTTATCTTAAATAATGTTTTAGGCCCACATGGGTTGGCCCACCACGTGGGTTGTGTGTTCCCATGTATGGGGGACAAGCACTTCTTTTTGGGCAGTGCTCCCCATGCAGTTGTCCCCACTGTGGTTTGTGGGTTGAGCCTTGTGCTCCCCACCCACCACATTAATATTTTTTTTTTTAATAAAAAAAACAGTCATTTTATTTTTATTTTTTTAACAAAAAATTTCACTTCCCACAACACAAAGAAAAACTCATAAATTTATGAGTTTTCTAGCAAACTCATAAATTTCTAGACTTAATATTTTAAAAACTCAAATTGATTTATTTATTTTTATATATATTTTCACAGGTTATGAATTTTTCATTTCTTTTTCTTTATGTAAAAATCAAACTCTCATTGCCAAGTTTATTTGGAAAATTTTCTAAGTGAAATAAGCAGGGAATGGTTTTTATTTTTGAAAACAAATTAACTTCTATGCAACTAAATTTGGGCTTTTTTCCAAATTTTGACAGCATATCCATACTAAAAATCAATTTACTCACAAATTAAAACACAAATTAAGAAGCAAAATGACGATTTCATTTCCAATCAGACAAACTAACTATCAAACCAAAGAGAATTCAAGAAATTCAGAGAGTTTCAAAATTCAACAATACCAAATCAAAATAAAAATCAGCCAACATGCAAATGCTTTCCTGGAAGACAAATTGTAGAAGAGTCATCCCAAATTCTTCAAGCAAATCAAAAACCCCGAAAATTTGTATGCAAATTTCTCCAACAAATGCCCAAAATTTTCCATTCCAAAAAATAACTCTCTAAAAATAATCCTCCCAATATTTTTCCAAAACCTAGGTTAAATGGGAAAAGTTTCGCCAAAAATTCATTTTTGGATTTAAAATATTTTCATTTAAAATAAAATCTCAAAAAAATCATTCTTTCAAACTATATCAAATATATCTTAAACTTGCTTTTCAAATTAAAATTGATTTTCCCAGATAACTTAAATTACTCTTTTCTATTTCAAAATGCCAAAGAAATTAAATCATTTCTTATTTCAATTATATTTAAAGCTTTCCTTTCAAAAAGCATAACTAAAAATATTTATCATTTAAAATTAACCATTTAATCGAACTTGCTACCAACTTGAATTGAGCAATTCTAATTAACAATTAATCACATAAAAAGGGAACCTATTTAATTTAGTCCCTAAAATACTAATGCGTAAACACACATTTAATCAAATTAAATACAAAGGATTAAATACTCAATTTAACCACACACAAAACACGTAATCCAAGAAAGCCAAACAGACTGGCGACCTGCATAAACCACCAAAGGGGATACTAACGGACGACTGACGACACTCACTTGAGCACAATTATGGTCAAATGAGGGTCTTACGACCACCTAATCCAATCTCTAAGGACCAAAGACGTACACTCAAACCTGTGAATCCAGGTGGAGATGAGCGTCGTACCTATGCGGTGTTGTACCTGCAATCTCCTACAACCAAGAGTCATATATATATATATATATATATATATATATATATATATATATATATATATATATATATATATATATATATATATATATATATATATATATATATATATATATAATGAAAGTGTTAGCCCGAGATTAATAACACGAATCAGGAGAATTAATAAGCTTACATAAGAATTGATGTGAAAACCGCATTAACAGTTACGCACAATAATCAAAACATCTGATTATAACATTATAACATGGTAAACTAACCAAGGTCAAACTGAGATTAAAATTTGATTAGGGCAGGGGTACTACATTCTCCCCCTAGGTTCCAACTTACTCCTAGAAGTTGTAAGGCTAGACGGAGAACATGTGGCACGCTTTAGCCTTGAAACTCATTTAACAAATATCAAATTGTACATAGGAATGTTTTCACAAATAAATGAAACATTATTGCTAAAATCTCTACGAATGTCATTATACATCGGCAAGATACATCTAAATCCATACATTTATTAAAACACTCTAGGAATTATCCACTATCTTAGCAGAGAAACAAGAATTGTCTTCCTTCATTACATGAAATTAAAGCATTAAAAAGAGGTAAACAAAAATTACCATACTCATCAACCAATTATGAGAATAAAAATGCCATCATGAGCAATTCCTTTTACCAATCCATCCTCATCATAAAATTTATCGCATAGAACTAGCTTCAAAATTCAAATTCTACAACCAAGTTAACTTTCAATAAATAAGAGTAACACATAGTACATAATTGTTTACACTTGCCAAGAATATAAAATCATTTCCAATGACTATGTCCCATAACATAGTGACAAGTTAACATAATTTACTCCTTGATTACACATAATAACCATCCACATAACTGGAATGCACAACTCAAAAGGCCACATGTGAGCATGTATAATGCTCGGTCAAAGATAACATGCATGATCAGCATCTTTGTGCTTGATCTCAAAACAATAATATGATCATAAATATCCAATATCTCACTCAAAGGCTTAATGGTGCTAGGGCACACCATAGCGGTGCTACCTTCTATACAAGACCTTCGTGAACATCCCTTGTTGAGTAAGCTGGTTTTCCTCCAAGAGATAGTCACCACACATAGGTAGGTAGTGGATCCTAGCCGCATCACAACCTCACATACCCCCATCCTCAAGGTTCCCTATGTCTACTTCCTCGTACACACTCAACCAAGACCATCTCATACGTCCTTGGAGAAGAATTTCACATTTCAACACAAGATCATCATACGAAAACAATAAGGATAAACCAATTTAGCCACCAAAGTATAGAAGAATAAGGATAATAAATCATTAATTACAACAGTAAAGCAAGAAAATAATCTAGAATTTGCAACACAAACTCAAGTAAGAAAAATATCACAAGATCCTGGCTAAACCTTCAAAGTCAAAATAGAATAAATTGCTGGTCCACAAAGAAATAAATAAGAATATCACAACTATACATAACATCACTATGTGACTAGCATCTAGCCACCAACGAGGAAGGAAGGAACAATCATCAAGCTATTGCAGTAGCTCATCATGTGGTGTGGCTTAGTCACACAACCACACGGCATGGCAGTGTGCACCTCGACATCACGCTGCATCACGTCATCACGCAACATGGAAATACTCCAAGCGGAGAAGACACGCAATGGATGTATCCTACATGGTAGTGTACGTCGCGAAAACAAGCACGCGCAGGTCACGTCACGCATAGCAACGTATCTATCAAGATGCTCACTATAAGCCAGAGGTATACATGGCTAAGGCCCACCCACATGTCCACCAACACCTACTAACTGGCAGCTCATGTGGACAAAACCTACCTTTCATGAAGACAAGGCAAAAGATCCTCCAAGATACATCATTACTATGCTCAAGAACTGCCATCAATATGCTCAAATAAAGGAGAGGGATAGGCTGACACACATAAACCTTATAAATAGATTCATCAAAAGGGAAAGTATTGAGTACACCTTTAATACAATTTCATTGTATAACTATATTTTTCCTCAAAATAGAGAAGCTAAATTCGCTTCACGCTGACATTACTCGTACACTGATCCATACTATTCAAGGAATGGTGACTTCTAATACTACCCCTTAACATGCTGAATTACCAACAACCTGAGGTTTGGTACTCAGTAGGGTAACAAATAAGCAACATCACATAAACAGTATGGTTCCCCATACTCATAAGCAACATATCCTCCATGGTTGATTACTTCACCATGTCAGGTCCCAGAGACAACTGAGAGGGGGGGGTGAATCAGTTGTCAAATGAATTTAAACCAAAAACAACTTAATCAACTTTCTACTTAATATCGGTGAAACAGTCTATTATACCGGTGGACAGTTTTATCAGATAATTGCAATATCGGTAAAGATTAATGCATAAAACAAAAAGACAAAGTCATCCACAACACATAACACCAATGTTTGTATGTGGAAACCCTGTAAGGGGAAAAACCACGGTGGGAAACCTTATCCACAATCAGATGATACTACTGCATATAGTAAGTGTATACAAATGGGGTCTGCACATGCAGAAAGGCCAAGCGCCTAGAGCTCACTGCTCAAACACAAAATGGGAGTCACACTGACTACAACTGGATGGTTAAATCAAATAAGAATGTACTGGTCAAAATAGCATCTTCATATGCTAGATTCAGTACCGATGTAGTTCTGATTGTCTTCACAAAAACCCTACTTTAACCTTCAAATGATGTCTGCATGTATAGCTCTACTTATTCTCGCATATACCTTCACACAATCCTTTTTCACATTCCACATTCAATCTTACAAATAAGATCTTACATTTATACCATACCCTAAGACCTATTTTAGTAGGTCGGCTCTAAAAGATAATACAATAAAATCATTTTACAAAGAAAACAATATCCGATGCAATTACCAATTCAACATGTTGGCTTGATGTATTTACAACAATAATAAATCATCTTCATAGCATGTCATGTTGTTCTGGAAAAGATAAACCTACCGGTGTAACCTGGACCTATTTGTCGGTAACAACAAATATGCCAATTAACAAACCTTCAATACAAAGTGTCCAAATGATGTCTTCGACATAATCATGTGATTTCCATATTATTCCAAGTGTCGGTGATCATTATATCCTGTCAGTGTACCAGATACTGGTGACTGTTCATAAGTCATTAGTTTGTCGGTGAATGTTGTTGATTCTCCAAAGTGCCAAAGTTGATAAGTGTTTAGTAGGTGTTAACATCAATGACAAAACCATACCAAAATACCAACAATCTCCCCCTTTGGCATTGATGGCAACACAAGATGGAAAAACCATCAAAGTGCCAAAACAAAAATGCCAAATACCAAAAACCAACAATCTCCCAAAAAGAGATCATAACCAGAAATTAGAATACAGATACAGAGAGTAGTAATCTCTCCCAAATAACAATTTCTCCCCCTGGGAGCAACATGTGTTTTTCTTGTGTTTTTCCATACCAATCTCTCCCCCTTTGACATCCAATGCCAAAGTAAAAAAAATACCAACCAATTCAGTATGCCAACTTCTCCCCTTGAGAAGTAGCTTCCTCATCATAGCCGGAATAAAAGATTTCTCTGTTAATTCTGTCGGTTGATGACAATCATCAACTTCCTAAGTCTCTACTGATGGGGGTATGACCCCAACCTGGTCTCTAAAATATTCAAAAGTCTTCTTAGGCAGAGGTTTAGTGAAAATATCTGCAATCTGCTCTTTAGTATTCATATAAACTAGTTTTATTTCCTTTGCTTCAACATTTTCCTTTAGAAAATTCAGTTTGATAGAAACATGTTTGGTTTTAGAATGTAATACCGGATTCTTAGATATATCAATTGCTGCAATGTTATCACAATAGATAGTAATAGGTTCCTTGCATTTTACCTTTATGTCTTTCAACATTTGCTTAAGCCATAGTACATGTGTACAATTAGTTGTTGCTGCAACATATTTTGATTCTATTGTTGATAAAGATGTACAACTCTGTTTTTTACTTAACCAAAAAACTAGTCTGCTTCCAAGAAAAAATGCTCCGTCGGTGGTGTTTTTTCTACCATCCACATCTCTTGCCCAATTTGCATCTGTATATGCACAAAATTCAAAGTTTTCATCTCTAGGATACCATAATCCAAGATTTGTAGTGCCTTGTAAGTACCGGAAAATCCTTTTTACTGTTGATTCATGATTTTTTCTAGGATTACTCTGAAATCTTGAAACAATACATACTGCATTCATAATATCATGTCTAGTTTGTGTCAAATACAGTAGACCTCCTACCATAGATTTGTACCTTGTTGGATTTATAGGTGTAGATTCATCTCTTAGTGATAGTTTTTCATTTGTAGTCATAGGTGTGCTTACCGGTTTAGAGTTCTTCATCCCAAATTTCTTTAGTAACTCTTTTAAGTACTTGGATTGACTCAAGAATATACCTTTATCAGTCTGAGAAATTTGCAATCCTAAAAAGAATTTTATTTCTCCAATCATGGACATTTCAAATTCTTGCTGCATTTTAATAGAAAATTTTTTACACAATCCATCTTCTCCTCCAAAGATTATATCATCAACAAAAACTTCTATAACCAAGATGTCATCATTAGTCACTTTATAATATAAGTTGTTGTCAACATTACCTTTAAAAAAACCAATTTTCAAAAGATACTTATCTAACCTTGCATACCAAGCTCTTGGAGCTTGCTTTAATCCATACAAAGCTTTCCTTAACCTACAAACCATATCTTTGTTATCTATCAAAGAAAATCCATCTGGTTGTTCAATGTAAACTTCTTCTTCAATATCTCCATTCAGAAATGCACATTTAATATCCATTTGATATACTTTGTAGTTCTTGTGTGCTGCAAAAGCCAAGAATTATCTGACTGCCTCAATTCTAGTTACCGGTGCAAAAGTCTCATTATAATCAATTCCTTCTTTCTGAGAATATCCCTTACACACTAGTCTTGCTTTATTTTTTATTACCTTGCCATCTTCATTAAGTTTGTTTCTGAATACCCATTTGGTTCCAATTACATTTTTATCTTTAGGCCGGGGAACTAATGTCCAAGTGTTATTCTTCTCAATTTGTTCTAATTCTTCTTCCATAGATTTGATCCCATATTTATCTTCACATGCCTCATTAGCTGATGATGGTTCAATTTGAGAAATAAGACATACCTCTTCATTCGCCAATCTTCCTCTTGTCATAACTCTTTTATGCTTGTTTCCAATTATCTGATCTTCAAAATGATTCAGTCTTACATATCGGAGTGTCTTTGTTTGTTGTTCTTCCTCAGTTATAGTGGAATTTTCAGATGATACCAGTGTAACTGGATCTTCATTTTGTACCGGTGGGTTCAGTGTAGGTTCATTTGTCAAAATTTTTGTTGCCGGTTTAGAGTCTATATACCTTGAAGTTCCTTTGAATTGTTCATCAACCTTCACATTTGTACTCTCAACAATTTTCTGCAATCTTTTGTTAAAACATCTATATGTTTTACTCTTAGATGAATAACTAAGAAATATTCCTTCATCACTTCTAGGATCAAATTTGCCAATATACTCATCTCTTCTGATATAACATTTGCTTCCAAATATTCTAAAATATTTAAGAGTAGGAGTAATACCAAACCATAGTTCATGAGGGGTCTTACCGATTTCACCTTTGATGTGAACTTTGTTGAATGTATAAACCGTCGTACTTACTGACTCTCTCCAATATACATGTGGTAGGTTTGCTTCTAATAACATACTTCTTGTTGCATCCAAGATAGTTCTGTTTTTCCTTTCAACAACTCCATTCTGTTGTGGTGTCTGAGGTGCTGATAGTTGTCTTCTGATTCCATTCACTTTACAGAATGTATTAAATTCCTCAGATGTAAATTCTCCACCTTGATCTGATCTTAGACATTTGATTTTCTTACCGGTTTCATTTTCTACCATTGCTTTGAATAGTTTTAACTTTCCAAGTGCTTCTGATTTTTCTCTGAGAAAAGTAACCCAACACATTCTAGAATAGTCATCAATGATTAGCATGAAATATCTATCACCTTGTAAGCTTTTAGTTCTAGTTGGACCACATAAATCAGTATGAATTAAATCAAGAGCATTATTGGATTTTTCTGGAATACTTTTGAAACTAACTCTAACTTGTTTTCCAAATTAACATTCCTTACATACTGTATTGTGAGGTTTGACAATTTTAGGTAAATCTCTAACTGCCTTAGTAGTACTGATTTTCACCATGCAATCAAAGTTTACATGACAGAGTCTCTTATGCCATAGCCAACTTTCATCAATATGTGCAATCAAGCATGTATTTTCACTATTATTCAAATGAAAGATATTACCTCTAGTTTGATTATTGGTTGCAATTTTCAAACCAATTCTATTCATGATTTTGCATTTTCCATTTTTGAATTGTAACTAAAATCCTTTCTCAACTAATTGACCAACACTCAAAAGATTATGCTTTAAACCTTCAACATAGTAAACATTGTCAATATTATGCTTACCATCAAGAGATATTGTACCTTTACCTTTGATCAAACAAGCTTTATCATCTCCAAATCTCACTAAGCCTCCATTGTATTCTTGAAAGTTCAATAATTTGCCTTTATCTCCTGTCATATGATGTGAGCATCTTGAATCAATGATCCACTCATCCTTTACTTCAATTTTAGCTTCCAAGGCCTGTTCTACCGATTGAGCAGTAAATGTCAGTTGATCTTCTGTTATAGCAACAAAGACCCATCCATTGTCTATCGGATCCTCATCAAAATCATCAATCACACCTTCATCAACAAAATAACAAGATTTGTCTTTATTCTTCTTAAATCTGTATCTCTGATATTCAGGGTTAGGATTATATGTCCTTCTAGCTTCTTCTCTTAGTCTAGCATGTCTATCAGGGCATCTTGAGGCCATATGACCAATCTTATTATAATTAAAACATTTAAAGGGTGCTTTACCTTCATACTTACTTCCAATTGGACCTTTAGGCATTTTCCTTGCAAATAGTGCTTTAAGTTCTTCAAGTTCTTCATTTTCTTTCCTGCTTTCTTCAAGTTCTCTTGCATAAAAGGCTTTCCAATCTGATTTGTCAAATGATGGTGCAGATGATGTAGATGCTTTAAAGGCTAAATCTGTCTTTATAGTAGCAACAGGACCAAATTCCTCAATTTCAAAAGTTGAAAGTTTTTCAATCAATGTATCCCTAGTTACTGATGTATTAGGCATTGTTCTTAACTCATTTATAGCAGTAACCTTCATTTTATATGTCGATGGCAATCCTCTTAAAACTTTTGAAACAATTTCATCTTCACTTAAGGTTCCTCCACAACATTTAATACCCAAAACAATTTCATTAACTCTTTCCATAAAAGCAGAAATCCTTTCATCTTCTTCCATTTTCAAATGTTCATACTTGACCTGAAAGCTTTCAAGTTTTGCAATTTTGACTGTGGAATCTCCTTCATTCAGTGTTTCCAAATGATCCCAAATAGCTTTAGCAGTAGACCTATCTGATAGTCCCATTATTTGTTGATCTGTTAATGCACTCAAAAGTGCTTCTCTTGCTTTACAATCATTTTCTTCATCTTTTCCCAAGGTAGGTGGATTAGGCTGACCAGGAGTAGGAGTAGTATAACCATTCTTTGTAACATCCCAGATGTCTTTTCCAATGCAATTTAGATGTGTCTCCATTCTGATCTTCCATATGCTATAGTTGGTTCCATCAAGTTTAGGACTGTCCTTCCTGAAATAGTTAGTAGACATTGGATCTCCTCAAGTTGTTAAACTTTTGCAAAAGGGGACTAGGCTCTGATACCAATTGTTAGGTCCCAGAGACAACTGAGAGGGGGGGTGAATCAGTTGTCAAATGAATTTAAACCAAAAACAACTTAATCAACTTTCTGCTTAATACTGGTGAAACAATCTATTATACCGGTGGACAGTTTTATCAGATAATTGCAATACCAATAAAGATTAATGCATAAAACAAAAAGACAAAGTCATCCACAACACATAACACCAATGTTTGTGCGTGGAAACCCTATAAGGGGAAAAACCACTGTGGGAAACCTTACCCACAATCAAATGATACTACTATAGATAGTAAGTGTATACAAATGGGGTCTGCACATGTAGAAAGGCCAAGCGCCTAGAGCTCACTGCGCAAACACAAAATGGGAGTCACACTGACTACAAATGGATGGTTAAAAATAAGAATGTACAGCTCAAAATAGCATCTTCATATGCTGGATTCAGTACCGGTGTAGTTCTGATTGTCTTCACAAAAACCCTACTTTAACCTTCATATGATGTATGTGTGTATAGCTCTACTTATTCTCACATATACCTTCACACAATCCTTTTTCACATTCCACATTCGATCTTACAAATAAGATCTTACATTTATACCATACCCTAAGACCAATTTTAGTAGGTCGGCTCTAAAAGATAATACAATAAAATCATTTTACAAACAAAACAATATCTGATGCAATAACCGATTCAACATGTCGGTTTGATGCATTTACAACAATAATAAATCATCTTCATAGCATGTCATGCTGATCTGGAAATGATAAACCTGTCGGTGTAACCTGGACCTATTTGTCGGTAACAACAAATATGCAAATACGAATATGCCAATTAACAAACCTTCAATACAAAGTGTCCAAACAATGTCTTCGACATAATCATGTGATTTCCATATTATTCCAAGTGTTGGTGATCATTATATCTTGTCAGTGTACCAGATACCGGTGACTGTTCATAAGTCATTAGTTTGTCGGTGAATGTTGTTGATTCTCCAAAGTGCTAGAGTTGATAAGTGTTTAGTAGGTGTTGACATCAATGACAAAACCATACCAAAATACCAACACACCATCCCATGGGCACATATAGCAAGCACGGGTTCTTACAATACACAACAAAAGCACCAGTACTGGTTTATTCACATTTACGGGGAGTACTTTTCAGTACAGTATCATCTACTCAAGGAAGGTTTTAATTATGCTTCTCACATGAATAACTGAATTGAGTTTACTCTAGATACAAGTATTGAAATTCTTAACAATTCACAATTACATAAGGAAATAACATCATTCCTATATCTTTCTCTAATTCCACTAAGCATTCATAACTGCATTACTAACTATGCAAATTTCTTTTCCAAAGCGAAAGGCTTTCATCTTTCAATATGAAGCCAAAATGCAACAGTACAATTTCACATGTTTTATAAACATTCTATGTAAATCAATGTATCCTTTAGTAGCATTTTTAAAAACCTTATAATCTAGGTAAAGAGAAGGGAAAGAGAGTTTGATAACCAAACTATTTCCTACATAGACACAAGATCAACAAGGTCACACTACATTATAAAATTCTCACTATAAGTCTATCATCTTAATTGCATGGTTTTCATTTCACTACCATTTTTAGAAGAATGTCAATTGGCCTACACGACATCTCCAATTATTATGGTTGCAACAAAATGTTCTAGTTTTTCCAAACAACAGATATCAAAATAGGCAATCTTTTCGATAATGCAAGACCTCATGCGAACACTCACTACCCTTAATTCTCTACAAAACATATCATAATTTGCAACCTTTTTATTGAAAATCAAAATACGATAAGGAGGTAAACGAGGAACTATCAACTAAATAATACATATTTATGCATGCACATAAAACAAGCTTTTCATTTGCACTTTCTAATCACAATAAGTCTCTATATATATATATATATATATATATATATATATATATAAGTTCAATGTAGCATTGTAAAATAGGTCCTCAATCAAATTGGTTTAATGAAACATATAAAACAATCTTTCATGGAACACATTAATACACTCTTAGCCACTATAACATGTTCCCCCTTTTATACATCTTTTACAAACAAGGCAGTTTCACATAATAACTATTTGCATGCTAATGCACATTACTTAAGATAGCATTTAATTATGTTACTCCTACAATACACATGGAGAATTATTTAATGAAAACATACAATTTTCTCCCAATAACCAATATGAACTTTCAAACCCATAGCCCTTTTATTATCTAAAAAACACAGAAGCATCATAAGGCTCACACAAGGGTTCAAGAAGTCACAACCTTTCTCTCGCAATAAGAAAACTCACATAAGAGATAATTACACATATCACAAACATTTTAATTTCTAGAGAGAAACAGGAGGAAGGGTGGTAATCATTCAATTTGCTACAAAATAAGCATTCAATATCTACCATACAAGTCCTTCAAGTGGACAACACTAAGCTAGATCATAATATTAAAACAAGCACATACCATACTTTCAAATTCAAAACAAGCACTGACCAACCCAAAGGATTAGTCTGAAGAGTACAATAATCAATGAGGAAGGTACATACGACTCTCTTTTAGAATATGAGTAATCATAGACCAAGACATAAAAAAGAAAATAAAGTACATATAATCACTCAAAAACACCAACATCAAGAAGGTCAAAACAAGGTGTGAACATAACCGTTACACACAAGTTAAGGTCTGCTCAATCACACACATACAAAAAGGAGGACAAGCATACAATATAAGGTTAATACACCTCACACCAACTAAGGGCACAAGAGAAACCAGAGATCCCAGTGTTTGCAACATGGGCTCTGATACCAAATGTAATGCCCTATCAAGAAACCCCGAACGCATAAAACTAAAACACAAAAATAGAGTGTAAATAATTTTTTTTTAAAACTTAAACACAACACAATGATACAATGAGATATCAAGTTCAGATTACACAGCGGAAGACTTCAATTAACACCTAAAGAGTTTTCCAACGTGATTAATTAATTCCACATTTAACTCAACTCACGCTAATTAATTCAATTACATTGATTAACTTAATGACAAGATAATACTTAAACAAAGGATAATTTCTTTCAGTAAAATAGAACTATAGATAACAAGATAAGGTTCATCCATTAAGGTTAAAAGTATAGGTGACATGATTAAGTTCATCCAATAAAATTTAACCATACATTACGTACAATCTTACATTAAACATATGCCATGCATCTAATTTCATCACAAACTAATGAATACTTTCCATGCATATTTAATTGCATAATCAATATCTGAACACATTCCACTATTCAAATCTGCATTCTTCATGATCCAATTTACTGCATTTAATAAGATGACTGCATACATGAATTTAGGATTAATTTCATCTAATCCACATTATACATTCTAACATAATGTCATCCATACATGCTAAATTAAAAAGGAAACATAAGGACATAAGCATCACATAACACCAAATTGATATCGGAGTCTAGAGGGCTACATCTTTGGGTCTGCTCAACAGCAACACCTCTCTGATAATTAAATAATAGTGAAGAATACATAAGGTCACATCATTTACAATCCTTCCATCAAGGCAAACATAACCAAAAATACATGTGACCACATCGGTCAAATAAATACATAAATGATCCCTCAATAGGAAAGGATCCAACTGAATATAATAAGAAACAATTACAAAAGATCAACTGGAGCATCCACGAAACTAAGTCTTCACAACCAAGGGTCTAACATGGATATCAGATTCTCAAAAGGGCATAGACAATAAGACGACTCCACAATAGTGCTCCTATCAAGACAACACAACAACGCATTAGCAAACATAAGAGACAAGTGTCATCACATAACTTGGTATGGTTACCATGGCAGATCTTCATAGGTTCCAGCCCCATCCACTGGGTTACCCTGGCAACCTATTCCGAACCTCCGACCCATCCAAGCCCCATGTGGACCCACACAACATTTCGTGAAGACAAGGATGATGGTTTGCTATTTCAGGCCTTATCAATGCATGTCGAGTCTGTACTAGCACTCATCTCATATGTGACACACAATTATCTTCCTTAGTGATTCATTAACTAACTCTCTAATATACTATTAGGTTATCACTTATTTAGACACACTTTCGATGGGTTACCCAGCAACCACTTTGTGTGTGGCCCCCAATCGAAAGCCACTTTCTCATATGACACTAAACCATAAACCAACAACTCCTAAAACCCAAGAATACACAAGGTCAAGCAAACGGAATTCAAAACGGTAAGAATACCCACTTGGTTAAACAAGACTTCATACGAGGTGCACTGACTGGCGGTACTCTAACTAGAGACCTGACCAGCTATGGTCAACCACGAATCAACATTCGAAAGCCGTATAAAGGACATGACCGGTTACAACACCATCACAAGAAAATAGTCAAACTCAGGATCAATGACATAAGTAGGTACCCAAATCAATCATACGATAGGGTCCAACAAATAAAACCAAAATCTTATCATTTCATAAGCAAATGCAAATACAGAAAATTAAACATGCATAGGCATAGATTGGAAAAAACAATCTTATTTCCTATTGTTTACACACAACAATTGATCCAGTTTTTTAAAGGATCTAAGTTGATTGTAGTTTGTTTACCTTGTCTAGGTACAGGTCGTTCATGGTTTACTAACTCACTAAAGTTTGATTGCATCATACAATAATTTAAATATTTCATCATGAGTTTTCAAACGAAAATCACATGACAATAGTTATAATGTATGCAGTATACATGATATAAAATCAATTATTCATTACTCACATAAAAATATGATTTTCATTTTCAAAAATAAAACATCATTTTTATCCATGGTCGAACACAATAATCTAATCTCATATTTCAATCAAAAAAAAAATTCTAAATTGGAAATTACAATTTACAAATTAAAAATTACAATTAGATATATATATATTTCATTAAAATGAAAATAAATTATTTAATTCCCAATTAAATTTATTTTCATTTCCTACTTTCAAATTCCCAAATTAACATAATATTTAATCCTCTGATTAAAAATAATAATTATTATTATTATATAAATAATTCATTGAAATATTATTTTCATCCCGGTTTAAATCTCTTTTTCATTTGAAAAGAAAATCTTAATGAATTCTCAATTAAAACTATATCATTTCCTACCTCCAATATATATATATATATATATATATATATCAAATAACATTATTAAATAAAACAAAAACATTGATTATATTAAATATTAATTAACAACTTTTTTCTTTTAAAAGAAAAAAAACTTTATTTTAAATAATGTTTTAAGCCCACATGGGCTGGCCTACCACGTGGGTTGTGTGTTCCCATGTATGGGGGACAAGCATTACTTTTTGGGCAATGCTCCCCATACAGTTGTCCCCATTGTGGTGTGTGGGTTGAGCCTCGTGCTCCCCACACACCACATTAATATATTTTTTTTTTGAATAAAAAAAAGAGTCATTTTATTTTATTTCTTTTTACAAAAAATTTCACTTCCGAGAACACAAAGAAAAACTCATAAATTTCATGACTTAATATTTTAACAGTCATTTTGATTTATTTGTTTTTATATATATTTTCACGGGTTATAAATTTTTTATTTCTTTTTCTTTCTGTACAAATCAAACTCTCATTGCCAAGTTTATTTGGAAACTTTTCTGAGTGAAATAAGCAGGAAATAATTTTTATATTTTAAAACAAATTAACTTCTATGCAACTAAATTTGGGTTTTTTTCCAAATTTTGACAGCATATCCATACTGAAAATCAATTTACTCACAAATTGAAACACAAATTAAGAAGGAAAATGAAGATTTCATTTCCAATCAGACAAACTAACTATCAAACCAAAGAGAATTCAAGAAATTCATAGAGTTTCAAAATTCAACAATACCAAATCAAAATCAAAATCAACCAACCTGCAAATGCTTTCCTGGAAGACAAATTGTAGAAAAGTCATCTCAAATTCTTCAAGCAAATCAAAAAACCCCAAAATTTGTATGCAAATTTCTCCTCCAAATGCCCAAAATTTTCCATTCCAAAAAATAACTCTCTAAAAATAATCCTCCCAATATTTTTCCAAAACCTAGGTTAAATTGGAAAAGTTTGACCAAAAATTCATTTTTGGATTTAAAATATTTTCATTTAAAATAAAATCTCAAAAAAATCATTCTTTCAAACTATATCAAATATATATTAAAATTGTTTTTCAAATTAAAATTGATTTTCCCAAATAACTTAAATTGCCCTTTTGTATGTCTTCTGACATGTAGTGTCGCGATTAAAACACTTCATTGGTGAAGTGGCCACCATGGTTCAAATCCATGTTGGTCCTTTGTGCTCACAAGCCTTTGTGTCTTCGCTGGGTCGTTGTGCTCACGGATTTGAACAAGTGAAGTGTGGGGATGAGGTACCCCGTTTGTGGCCTCACTGGTTCATAGCTCCAGATCAAAAGCGTTTACTCCTTATTTTTATAAAAAAAATAATTACCCTTTTCTATTCCAAAATGCCAAAGAAATTAAATCATTTCTTATTTCAATTAAATTTAAAGCTTTCCTTTCAAAAAGCATAACTAAAAATATTTATCATTTAAAATTAACCATTTAATCGAACTTTCTACCAACTTGAATTGAGCAATTCTAATTAACGATTAATCACATAAAAAGGGAACCTATTTAATTTAGTCCTTAAAATACTAATGCGTAAACACACATTTAATCAAATTAAATACTATGGATTATATACTCAATTTAACCACACACAAAACACGCAACCCAAGAAAGCCAAACAGACTGACGACCTGCATACGCCACCAAAGGGGATACTAACGGACGACTGACGACGCTCACTTGAGCATGACTATGGTCAAATGAGGGTCTTACGACCACCTAATCCAATCTCTAAGGACCAAAGAGGTACACTCAAACCTATGAATCCAAGTGGAGACAAACCTCGTACCTTTGCGGTATTGTACCTGCAATCTCCTGCAACCAAGAGTCATACATGCATACATATATATATATATAATGAAAGGGTTAGCCCGAGATTAATAACACGAATCAGGAGAACTAATAATCTTACATAATTGATGTGAAAACCACATTAATAGGTATGTACAATAATCAAAACATCTGACTATAGCATTATAACATGGTAAACTAACTAAGGTCAAACCAATAATAGAATTTGATTAGGGCAGGGGTACTACATTCTGACTCTCTGTTCCTCTTCCCGATTCTTCAGTTACTGTTGAATTTTTTGATACTGGCAGAGTAACTGGTTCAACACTCTATTCTGGTAAAAATGCTACCGGTTCAGATACAATCATTTTCACCGTCGGTTCTTGCTCATAAACTCTGATGTGACTTCTATTCAACTCATCCACCTTGACATTAGCACTCTCCACAATTCTCTACAATCTCTTGTTATAATATATATGTCTTGATTTCATTAGAATAACCAAGAAATATGTCTTCATCACATCTAGGATCAAATTTGTCAATGATATCATCTCCCCTAATATAATATTTACTACCAAAGATCCTAAAATACTTAACTGTAGGTGTATTGCCAAATCATAATTCATAAGGTGTCTTACTAGTTTCTCCTTTGATATGTACTTTGTTAATGTATAAACTGTTGTGCTCATTGCTTCTCTCCAATAAATATGAGGTAGACTAGCTTCCATCATCATTGTTCTAGCAACATCCAAGATAGTTTAGTTCTTCATTTCCACAACTCTATTCTGCTGAGGTGTTCGGGGAGTAAAAAATTGTCTCCTTATACCATGCTTCTCACAAAAGTTATTAAACTCATCAGATGTGAATTCTCCACCATGATCTGACCTCAAACATTTAATCTTCAATCATGTCTCAGTTTCCACTTTAGCTTTAAAGATTTTAAACTTTTCAAAAGCCTCAGATTTCTCCCTTAGAAAAGTAACCCACATCATTCTAGAATAACCATCAATGATTAGCATAAAATGTCTATCACTTTGAAAACTTTTAACTCTAGCAGGGCCACACAAGTCAGTATGAATAAGATCAAGAACATCATTAGATTTATCTTGTATACTCATAAAAGAGCTTTTGACCTGTTTACCCATTTGACATTCTTTACATACTGGATTATAAGGCTTCACAATCTTAGGTATATCTCTAACTGCCTTAGTTGGATTGATCTTTACAATGCAATAAAAATTCACATGACACAGCCTCTTATGACATAGCCAACTCTCATCAATTTTTGCAATCAAACATTTCTTTCTACCGGAATTCAAATGAAATATATTACTCCTTGTCTATGTACCAATTGCAATCTCCAAACTAGATATGTTAATGATTTTGCATTTTCCGTCCTTGAACTATAATTGAAATCCCTTATCCACTAATTGTTCTACACTCGAAAGATTATGCCTCAAACCTTCAACAAAATAAACATTATCAATATTGTGCTTACCATCCAATGATATAGTTCATTTTCCTTTGATCATACATGCTTTGCCATGTCCAAATCTAACCAGACCGCCATCAAATTCTTGCAAAGATAAAAACTTCATTTTATCTCCAGTCGTATAATGTGAACAAACACTGTCAATTACCCATTCATCCTTATCTTCAATTTTAGCAGCAAGCGCCTTCTCTTCAGATACATTCTCTTCCAATGTCGGAACATCTTCCTTGATAGCCAAAAACACTCATTCCTTTCCATTCCCAGAACCACTAGCAGAGTCTTTTGTCTGTTCAACATCAGAATCAGTAATACCTTCCTCATCCGCTATGTAGCATGATTTTTCTCTATTTTTCCTGTACTTATACTTGTTCTGATATACAAGGTTAGGCTTAAATGATCTTCTCACTCTCTCTTCAAATATTGAATTTCCTTTCAGGACATCTAGATGCAAAATGACCAATCTTATTACATGCAAAATATTTAAAAGGTGTTTTTCCTTCATACTTACTTCCTATTGGTCCTTTAGGTCCCCTTCTAGCAAATAGTGCTTCAAGGTGCTCAAACTCATCATCTTCTCTCTTCATATCATCCAATTTCTTTGCATATAAAGCTTTCCAATCTTTTTTGCCAGTTGATGACGCAAATGCATGAAAATGAGGTTCAAACTTCATAGTTCCAAAAGGTCCAAATTCTTCAAACTCAAAAGTAGATAATTTCCCAAGCAAGGTATCTCTGTTGACAAAAGTATTAGCCATTGTTCTCAATTCATTAATTGCAGAAGCCTTCATCTTGTAAGCCACTGGTAGGGCTCTCAAAACTTTAGAAACTATTTCATCTTTACTCAAAGTTCCACCACAACATTGAATTCCCATAACAATCGCATTTACCCTTTCTATGAATGCAGTAACCCTTTCATCTTCTTCCATCTTCGGGTTTTCATATCTCACCCGATAACCATCAATTTTAGCAATCTTCACAGTAGGGTCACCTTCATTAAAAGTTTCCAACTTATCCCATATAGCCTTTCTAGATGATTTTTCAGTTAATCCCATTATTTGTTGATCAAAAAGTGCACACAAGAGGGCTTCTCTTTCTCTACAATCATTCTCAAGCTCCTTATCCAAGTTTATCGGAGGAGGGTTGTCAGATGCTAGATTATGAGGTGTAACACCATTCTGTGTGATCTCCCAAATCTCCTTACCAAGACACCTCAGATGAGTCTCCATCTGAATCTTCCATACTGTGTAATTTGTTTCATCAAGCCTAGGAATATCTCTCTGAAAGATAGCTCTAGATGAACTTGAACTGTCAGTTGCCATAGGATATTCCTCAAGCGGTTAAGCTTTCTGTAAAGATGATCAAAGCTCTGATACCAATTGTTAAACAGTTCAAATAACCAGAAGACAACTGAGAGGGGGGGCGAATCAGTTATCACTAATTACTAGAACATTTAGCAATTAAAACTTTAATACCAGAACCCAAAACATTAATACTAAAATGCTTAAACCAAATATCGGAATAGCAGTTAAACCAATTAAGCATAAACAATAATCAGAGAATAAATACCATCCACATGACCCCAAGATTTATACATGGAAAACTCGATAAAGGGAAAAACCATGGTGGGAAGCCATCCCATAGTTAGATAATACTTCTGCAGTAAGTATGTGAATTATAATTGAGGTGTCTGCACTTGTCGGAAGGCCAACAGCCTAGAGCTCACTACTCATCACAAAAGGAGTCTCACTAACTACATAGAAATCTAGACTACAATCCAGAGAAATGATTGAACTGCAAAGATAGCATCTCATATGCCTAAGTACAGTTTCGATTAAGCTCAATACCGGAAGACTAAATCCTCTTACATAAACCCAATTTGATCTCCAATGATCAACCAAATCCTCTTCCTGAATGATATTACATTATTCGCACATTACATATCCATATCCCTTTCCTATTACCATGATCTACAATGAGATCTTACATCATATATATACAAACCCTCGACCATAAACAATCAGATCGACCACTAGACAATAAACCAATTACATAATTACAAAACATGTCAGCCTTAGACCAAACAAATAATATCCAACTCATGAGACATCGAGAGGTCCAATCTATACGTTACATTAAGTCAGTCCATAACCTAGATCAACTGGGACCCAATATAGGTCCACACGCTAAAATAATGATCTCAATCTGCCAAGTCTCGAACATGATCACCATCAGCATCCTGAATCCATACCAGAAGCTACACCAACACCACTTATGCATATCATCAAAGATCTTCCAGCGAAACCCTCGTTGGAATCACAAACCAAGCTTCTAAGCAAACATGATAACATCTGATCACCAGACCAAAACCAACTAACTGAATATGAACACGAGTAAGCCAATTCCATAACCAAATCATACCGAAGCATACCGGATCATGTCGGACCCAATCCAACCAGAAACCACTCAACCTACCGGAACTAGAAGGGTGTTGGTAAAGCATCCAAAACAGCTAGTGTTGACATCAATGACAAAACATCAATGCAACACATAATCAATTCCTCCAAATGGCCAACATATATGTATATGTATATGTATATGTATATGTGTATGTGTATGTGTATGTGTATGTGTATATATATATAGGATCTTTACTAGGTGTGTTGTAGTTGTGTGTGTTTTTATAATGTTATGCTCTTTGAGTTTTCTTGTGACTATAATAATGTGTGTAATTATATATGAGTTACATTTCAATCATGTGTGAAATTATCAGAAGATCATATGAAGTGTAGGTGAGCATATGAAGATTTATCAGATCAATTTGAAGGTGAATTATCAGTCTTGAAAGTTTGCAGCTCATATCTTTTATTTTTGTAGGACTGGTGTCTTACCTAACGAGTTGTTGCTCAGATATTTGTGTTGGGGATTGGTGTCTCCAAAGGGGTTGTGTCTAGAAACACAATAGAGTATTTGTGTCTCTGGTATTTTGGTGCCTACTTAATAATGTACAAGTGATTTAAATCTTTGTGAGGCTAGATTTGGGTAGTAGATCCAAGTAGCTATTCTCGTCGTCATATTTGTCATCTTGGTTTTTCATAGATGGTATTTATTGTGTGGATGTGTGTTCTTTCATGTTGTTTAATTGATGCATCATTAAAAAGATTAGATTAAATTACTTTGTTGTTTCATGATCTATGCTTGGAGAAATAATATATGGTGATTAATGTTTAAGTGAGTTGAAAAGAGTGATTTACTGACTCACCCCACATCTGAGTATATTGTGTTCCCTTTACTTGGTATCAAAGGTAAGTTCCTTGGATAATATTAATAGCTTGAGGTAGATCCGAGATGGCACATTCACTTTCTCAAGACGGTTTGTCCTCAAATGTGCTCCACTTTTATATGTATCTAATTATGTTTTGTGGAATGCTAGGATGGAATCATATTTGATGGCTCTAAGATTTGAGGTTTGGCAATCATTATGGATGGATATAAATTCCCTAAAAGTCCCCTGGAAGAGATGAAACTAGAAAGAAGACTTGTGAAAATAATGATAAAGAAAAGAATGCTATTATAAGTGGTTTAACTAACTCTAAATTTGTAAAGGTATTACAATCCAAGATAGCAAAATATGTATGGGTTAAATTGCATGCCATATATGAAGGAGATGCTAAGGTCAAGGAAGCAAAGCTTTACACTTGCGAACCTCGATTTGAAGGTTTCAAGATGAAAGAGGATGAGAACATTACAACATTTCTACTATGGGTTGATGAGATAGTCAGTTCTATTAGAGGGCTTGGTAATAATTAGAGGAACTAACTATTGTAAAGAAGATACTCAGATCTCTACCACCAAGATTTGATCAGAAGGTGGCTATAATTGAAGAAGCTAAACATTTGAACAAGTTGACAATGGATGAGTTACATGGGTCCTTGACTACCAATGAGATGATATTTGACAATGACAAATCCTCAAGAAAGTTTCTTTCAAGGTGTGTAAGAAGCAAGAAGATTCAAATTTTGATGATGAGTCGGATCTAGAGGAAACTTTTGTTAAAATATTGTGGAGAGGTTTTGGTAAGTATAAGCATAATTTGTCTTTCAAACATGTATCAATTGTTGTGAGATAGGACATTTTATGGCTAAGTATCCTATAAAGATTCTAACAATGAAAGCCAAAATAATGGGAAGAAGCCTTTCAATAAGATAAATAAATTTAATGAAAATTAGAAGAGTTCCTTTGTAAATGAAGATAGTTGTTCATATGATTAAGAAGAAGATCAAGCCACTTTCAAGAATGATAGTGAAAGGTCACTATTCATTCCAATGAAAACACCTATGGTGATACTGGAATGAAATACAAAGATGATGATGATGATGGTTATATATATATATATATATATATATATATATATATATATATATATATATATATATATATATATATAATGATCATGTGCATGTAGGATCTTTCCTAGGTGTGTTTTAGTTGTGTGTGTTTTTAGAATGTTATGCTCTTTGGGTTTTCATGCAACTATCAGAATGTGTGTAATTATATATGAGTTACATTTCAATCATGTGTAAAATTATTAGATCATATGATGTGTAGGTGAGCATCTGAAGATTTATCACATGCATACATATATACATATATATACATATGCATACATATGCATACATATATATATATATACATATACATACATATACATACATATATGTATATACGTATACATATACATGTGTCTATTTGTGTGTGTGGGATCTTTCCTAGGTGTGTTTTAGTTGTGTGTGTTTTTAGAATGTTATGCTCTTCGGCTTTTCATGCAACTATCAGAATGTGTGTAATTATATATGAGTTACATTTCAATCATGTGTGAAATTATCAAAAGATCATATGATGTGTAGGTGAGCATCTGAAGATTTATCACATCAAGTGCAACGTGAATTATCAATCTTGAAAGTGTGCAAATCATATCTTTTATTCCGATAGGATTGGTGTCTTACCTATTGAGTTGATGTTCAGATATTTGTGTTGGTGATTGGTGTCTCCAATGGGTTTGTGCCTACAAACACAATAGGGGATTGGTATCTCTGGTAGGTTGGTGCCTACTTAATATTGTAAGTGATTTAAATCTTTGTGACACTAGATTTGGGTAGTAGATCCAAGTAGCTATTCTCACCATGGTTTTTGCCATCTTTCTTTTTCACAGATGGTATTTATTGTGTGGATGTGTGTTCTTTAATGTTGTTTAATTGATGCTTGATTAAAAATATTAGATTCAATTAATTTGATGTTTCATGATCTATGCTTGGAGAAATAATATATGGTGATTAATGTTTAATTGAGTTGAAAAGAGTGATATACTGACTCACCACCCATATCAATATATTGTGTTCCCTTTACTTGGTATCAAAGTTAAGTTCCTTGGATAATCTTAATAGCTTGAGGTAGATCTAACATAGCACATTCACTTGCTCAAGATGGTTTGTCTTCAACTGTGCTCCACTTTTTTGATGTATCTAATTATTTTTTGTGAAGTGCTAGGACGGAATAGTATTTGATGGCTCTATGGTTTGAGGCTTTGCAATCAATTGTGGATGGATATAAAATCCCTCAAAGTCCCCTGGAAGAGATCAAGCTAAAAAGAAGGCTTGTGAAAATAATGATAAAGAAAAGAATGCTATTATATGTGGTTTAACTAACTCTAAATTTGTGAAGGTTATGCAGTCCAAGATAGCAAAATATGTAAGGGTTAAATTGCATACCATATATGAAGGAGATTCCAAGGCCAAGGAAGCAAAGCTTCAGACTTGCAAACCTCGGTTTGAAGGTTTTAAGATGGGGGATGAGAACATTACAACATTTCTACTCTGGGTTGATGAGATAGTCAGTTTTATTAGAGGACTTGGTAAATAATTAAATGAACCATCTATTGTAAAGAAGATACTCAAATCTCTACCTCCAAGATTTGATCCCAAGGTGGTTGTAATTAAAGAAGCTAAACATTTGAACAAGTTGACAATGGATGAGTTACATGGGTCCTTGACTACCTATGAAATGTTATTTGACAATGACAAATCCTCAAGAAAGTTGCTTTCAAGGTGTGTAAGAAGCAAGAAGATTCAAATTTTGATGATGAATCAAATCTAGAGGAAAAATTTGTTAAAAGATTGTGGAGAGGTTTTGGTAAGTATAAGGGTAATATGTCTTTCAAACATCTATCAATTATTGTGAGATAGGAAATTTTATGGCTAAGTATCCCTATAAAGATTCTAACAATGAAGGTCAAGATAATGGGAAAAACCCTTTTAATAAGAAGAATAAATTTAATGAAAATTAGAAGAGTTTCTTTGTAAATGAAAATAGTTGTTCATATGATGAAGAAGAAGATCAAGCCACTTTCACGAATGATGGTGAAAAGGCACTACTCATGCCAATAGAAACACCTATCATGATACTGGAATGAAGTGCAAAGATGAAATGAAATGCAAAGATGATGATGATGAGGTTGATCTCGTGCAAGAATTGCTCTCTTTTGGCAAAGAGATAAAGAAGTTGAAGAGGAGGATCACTAAAGAAGTGAAGTCTAAAGATAAATTGAATTAGAACCTTGAGAAGGTAAAAAGGAAATTCATTGAATTGAATGTTGAAATAGAAGCAAAAAGGATTGAAGAAATGTTGATAGAGAAACTGCTAAATAGGATAAGGACTATGAAAAGCAAGAGAGAAAAAAATTTGTCTTGATAAACGATATGGACAAAGAAAATAATCAATTGAAATTGAACTTTGAAAAGAGTTCTAAGATGTTGAATCACACTGTTGGAAGTCAGAGGTCACTACTTATCGAAATTGGAATTGGTTTTACTAAATAATTAAAAGAAAAGATTGCAAAATAGTCTATGAAGTCAATAACAAAGAATCCAAAAGAAAAGGGGTATGGAAGTTCAAAATCTAAACAAGTTGTGACAACTAAAGAGAGTAGAGTGGTGGGTGATGGTTTGACTTGTGTCTAGAGGTAGAATATGAGATCTAGAAAGGCAAGCACCAAGAGGACATGGACTCAATATCAGATTCAATCATTCTTTTTTTCGTTATTGTTTTAATTGCAATCATTTTGGTCATAAGGTTGTGGATTGTAGAAAAGGTTTGGTCATAAGGAATAATTTTGTTGACAAAAAAGTGTTTGCTCCATTATTTGATTTCAATATCATTTGTCATAAGCCTAGCAACTTGGACAAATTGCAAGAAGCTGTAGTAGTAATTTTGTGATTTCTTATAAGTCAAAGATAAAAGGAAAGGACACAAAGAGTCAAGGTAGTAATTCAGAGAAGGTTTGGAAATAGAAAATGGAAGAATAGAAGACAGAGAAGTCTCTGGTGGCTCAACCTGCTCTTCATGCACAAGAGGAGAAAACTTTATGGATCATAGACAATGGATGTTCAAGTCACATGGATAGAGATAAGAGTAATCTCATGAATGTCAAGAAGTTTGATGGAGATGTTACTCTTGGTAGAAACTATGTTGCAAGAATTGCTCATAAAAGGTACTGACTCTTGATTGTGGTATGACAAAAACCTACAATGTCTTATATGTAGAAGGTTTGAAACAAATTATTTTTCTGAGTGTTAAGTCAAATGTGTGATAATGGAAGTACTCTTTCATCAATGCAAAAGGATGTGAAATAAGGAAGAAGAATATTGGAGAGTTCGTTGCAGAAGGAATCAGGACTAATAGTGATGTATATCATCTAAGTGAAGTAAATGAACATTATTTTTTTTATTCAATGACAACAAAGTTGGCTTTGTCACAGAATGTTGGGACATATCAATTTTGATGATCTTGTAAGAATTATCTCAAAGGGAATGGTAAGGGACATGCCTAAGATCAAGAAGCCTCCATCCACTAGTTGCAAAACATGTCATGAGGGCAAGTAGATGAAAACTACATTTCTACTAAGAAGTATTCTACCACAAAGCCATTGTATTTGATTAATGCCAATCTAGTTGGACCTATGAGGACAAAGAGCTTACAAAGTGGTAGTATTTTCTTCTAGAATGTCTTGGATTGGTCTTCTAAGAGAAAAAACAAAATGCTTTTGAGAAATTTAAGGTCGTTAACGCTTTCATAGTAAATGAAATTGGTAAGACAATTAAATGTTTAAGATCTGATATAGGTGGAGAATTTGCTTTTGACAAATATGAAGAATACTCTAAAAAGAACAAGATTTGGAGACAATATTTAGCTCCTACTATTCAAGAAATGGATAGAACTATGTTTAACCAGACATGGTTATTGGATATGTACCAAAAAGAAGCTTGTCAAACAAAAGCATACATTTTGAACAAAGCTCGAATCAAGCAATGAACTACAAAGACACCATATGAACTATGGAATGGGAAACCAACATTAGTTACGCATTTCAAAATATTTGGACGCAAATGTTAGACACAATGCACCACTGAGAGCGGGGTTAATCAGTGGTTCTCAATCTTTTCCCTTTAGCAATCCTATGTGTGTATATCGGGTATTAGATCTAACTCAATGCACGCTTACTGGTTAGTGAGGAGACTAATCACAAATGCATTCACACACAAAGGGACATCACATAACACAAGCATATATGAGGAAAACCCAAGATGGGAAAAACCTAGGTGAGAAATGTTGTTGGAGTCTACTGCTCCAATCCAGCCTCATGGTAATTCTCTAATTATAATATTTAGGGTACCAACCCCTACACCGAGCTACAACTTAGTGATGTACAAAGTATATCATCAATTACAAAAGTAATAACCTGTTACAAGTGAATCTTGCAACCACTACATATAATCTCTCTACTGGCATCACCCCTTCTTTGCCTTACTGGTTCTCTGCTCTTCCTATCACTCTATCTCTCTTCAGCTTTCTTTTGGATCACTATCTTCTACTCTCTACTACACTCTTCTGATGCTGCCTTACTGGATCAATTCTACCGATTACCTTTCTTTTGCTTTTGCTCTGTCGAATCTTCTCTTGAATTGCTCTGCACTTCAACACTCTCTATTGTCTTCCACCTGGTTCTAGCATTGTCGGTTGACTTCACTAACACTTTCTTGCAACTTGCTGGCTACTTTAAACTAACCGATTAAACCTCAGCTAAAACCTATTACCGGTTGTCTCCCTTTTGCTTGATCTTTATGACCCTCTATAGATATGACTCTTCATCTACTTCTCTATTCGGCCTTTGGCATTCCTTGGCAGCATCTCTCTCTCAAAGGCATCATCAACATTCAAACTTGGCGCCTTAGGGTTTCTTCCACTAATCATGAGGCACATCGAATCCAATGAGATCTCATTCGATCTAAGCTCCAAGACAACTATCTGCACATCATTGCCATTAATGTGCCTTCCAATACACGTTTGCTAAGCTTAGCAAACATGGACAGTCAGTCGTTGAGACACAAGATAAATCATAAATGGTTCTACAGATGTCATCACCAACCTCATTTTGCACATGGACACTCTACATCGATCACCTTAGTTCGACCTTCCTCGAGTCGCACACCTCTGCAACACATCTCATGTTTTACGAGGTCTACAATTAATGTCGACCAACTTTGTAACAACCTCGTCGATGCACACTACATCTACCATTGCATGCATGTTTGCCACCTTGACTCCACATGGCACCTTTATCGACATCCACCCTAACTTGATCCTCTGTGTCGGTTCAGACAGGATCACCGACCAAACACTCAACCAGTCCTTCTTTTTTGCCAGTTCTCTAAACACTTTACCGGTTAACCATCATGTCTGCAATTTGTTGATCTATCGGTGGAACACCTTAACCAGTCGCCAGACATGCCTATCCATAGCATGCACATTCTCATCAGGTAGGAGCACATCACTTAGCCTCTTTTCTCTCTTACTGGTGAAGCACCAAAATCTTTCAGCACACATGCCAACCAGCTCAAGCACATCTTCATCAATTGGGAGCCTTCTGCATCTGTACTTTGACACCATTACCGGTGAACATACTTACCAGAAAAACACCTTGATGACATCATGTCATCAATCTTCAACACATCCCAATTGTAGCAACTGCTCAACCTTGCCTTCTTCTTCAATAAACTGGTTCACCTATTAATTGGTTTGTCAAACTAACAAACATATCCTTCAATCTTTGTACTGGCAATCCATCATGGCTTCTCTGTCGGTCCAGTGCATATCCCTGATTTCATGCCCTTGAGGCATCCCTTTGATTCACCGGTAGATCCTATGTGAGCCTTCAAACACTTGCATTTACCTCTTCTTCCTTATCTCATAGAACTATGATGCACACTATGCATAATAGGAGATAAGCTCCACTTACCGATGGGAGTGGATCCTTGTCATCTGCATCCTACAATGCACTCATGTGGCTTCCCTGTTTGTGTAGCATATCTTCAAATAGGCACATGTGATCTGATGTGGGTATATTCACTGTCAATCATCTCTTCACATAGTGAAAACATCTTTATCCGATGGGAGTCTTGTTGTTATGCATCCACATAGCATACCAATGACATGTACATCCTTCTTGTACACTGGTCATGAGTTTGTAAGTTGGTAACTCCTCACTCGGTTGATTTATCTTCTCCATGTCAACACATATTCTCCCTACCACTGACAGACTATACCTGTAACATGTCCATATCATCCACAGGAGTCAAAAACTAACTTGTGTACCAGTGAATCCAGTGGTCGTTCCTCTGAATGGCATTCTTCTTCTTTACCGATGACCTGCAACACTAGTTGACATCAATGACTGCATGTCAACAATACTCCCATACCGGTTGTCCTTCTATACCAATTGACATCAATGACAACACAATGACAACAATCTCCCCCTTTGGCATTGATGTCAACACATGTAGTATCTGGCATACTACATAATCTCTCTCCTCCTTCGTGTGATCCAACTCTTCTCCTTTGTATAATCCATGGATTCTTACACATGTAGTATGCGGTATACTACAGAATCTTTCTCCCCCTTTGACAATGTCAAAGAGCACTGTCAGGATATCATTCCTCCTTGTATCCATGGGGCACTGAGAGAAATCTTTCTCACCCTTTATCTTTATTGGATGCATCTTCTCTTTTGATACCGATTGGTACAATTTCTCAAGTTACAGCTCTTGAGATAGAGGACTCAACCATCAACTAACACCAATTGAGCATACAAAACAGATACTAATTGTTAAAGCACTCAATTTATTGAAGAGTGTGTCAGTGAATCACTTCTTACCTATTGGTCAGACTACATCATCTCCCCTTGATATGCAGAAGCCATTCTGACCCCAAAAAGTTGATACCTTGTGTTAAGGCTAACATTGATACCAATTGTATCTCTTTTGATACCAAATACATGTTCTCTTGTGTAGGTAGCTTTCTCTCTTAGCAAGCAACACTCTTGGTGATCCAGTTGAATTCAATTGAATAGGCATTGAAACATCTCACAAAACCGGATACCTCCAAAACACAAACATATCGGTACAGTCATAGACACTTGCACACCCATTGTATCCAACAAGTCTAATACACATCAAAAAACATTGTTGTCAACTCCCTCTGAGTCATACATCTCAGGTCCACTGATGGACTTGAAAAGCACTGAGAGGGGGGGTGAATCAGTGACACCAAAGATAAAACTACTTCAAACACTAACTGGTAGATGAACTTAGCAAAGCTTTTAAACACAATGCATGCAATCCAAAATGATATAAAAGCATCCACAAAAAGTAAAGCATCCACCATAACACAAGTGTTTGTACATGGAAAACCCAAATAGGTAAAAACCACGTGAGATGGAACTCACAAGTTAACTATCTACAATAATAGATAACTAACCGGTTAAGGTCTACAAAGTGCTCTGCTAGGAGTGAATCTTGTTAGAGATCCCAAAGCTTGATTAGAATCTTATACCCTATTAAAGGTAGTACCCTATTACGAGTAACCTCGATGGAGGATTTCTAAATCCAAACTAATGGATCACCCAGTTAAAGGATTTATACATTGAATCTTGTTAGAGCTTACTCGGTTAGGGGATTTGATTCTGTTGTAATGGTTAGAAAACAACAGGAATGATTTGATCTGTTCTGAGTAGCACAATACTTGCTTAATCAGATCCTTCTAAACATATTCAACACTGCTCTTCGATATACTCTGCAACTTAACTCTTTTTCCTTTCGCACATAACATGACACTTTCACTCTATCAAATAATTCATTGCGATGTCAATATATAAACCTTATGATTTCATGTCGGCTTTAAGAAATCATAACACAATTTCCTAAGTGCAGTGTATCTGGACAAGTGATCATAACGCATCACAAAAATTACCGCCAAGCAGTCGATGCTAATAACTCATCACAAAATGTGGTAACTCATCACAAAATTACCGAATACCGGTTGGATCAATCAAATACCAGTTTGAGTAAAACATATGAACCGTTGTCTTTGAATCTCCATCTTGATCTTCATCTTGATGCCAACTTAGTATAATCACAGATTGTCTCTTATGCACATATCGGTTAACACAAAGTACCGGTTAGAGATAAACCTCTTAGTATAACCTCTAACATACCGGTTGACAGAGTAAACAATTGAAGTTACATCCGTAGTCAATATAATCATATGTGCATGTGTGTGTGTGAGTGTTTCATCAATGACAACAAATGATGAATACATTACAATCATCATCAAGCCAACAATCTCCCCCTTTGGCATTGATGGCAACACTTAGAAAATTTTACAGTAATACCACTAAGTGTGCATACACAACAAATTTACACATATACTCATGCTCCCCCTTAATGCATACATTATACAAAATTTTCAAAAACACACATACATATTTCTACTCCCCCTTTGACAACAATGCCAAATTGAAAAAGCAATATATATATATATATATATATATATATATATATATATATATATATATATATATATATATATATATATATATATATATATATATATATATATATATATATATATATATATATATACGTTATGCAGTGTGCTTTGAGATAAGTTTTATTCGCCACACCCCACTCCCAAGTCACGCTCAGATAAACCCCATAGGGGCTAGATCCAGCCAAAGAAGGTCCGCTTCCTAAGCGCCTATTCCACCCGGCTTCAAAAACAGAATAGGTTTGGGGCCTCCCACCCAGCAAATCTTTCTCACCAATACCCCCCACCCAACCCGGGCCAGATTATATACGTAACATGCCCACAGGCCTATTGTTTAGGGCTCTCTTAGTCGGGGAGAAAGCCTTTCGGAGTTCAACAACGCGCCCCGTAGGGCAATTCCCGGGTGGGAGGCCCCTACTATTCTATGGCTAGTTGATGGGTGGGGGGTTATGTTATGCGCACCTCGCACATAAAGGTAACAGTATATCTCTCTACGAGCCAGCCACTATAGATAGTAGGGCCTCTTTTTTCCACCTCGTTTAGTGTCGTGTTGTTGGTAATAGGCTATAATAAAAATATGTTCACTAAATAAAATGTGGGTATCCCTGCCTATCGATGTTTCCCTCCCCTGCCCAATATGCAATGATTCCTGCCCATTATGTGTCTTCCGACTCCTACTACTATGTATGTTTCCCTTCTTATCCTACCATGTGTATTGCTCCTACTATGCTCTTATATATATATATATATATATATATATATATATATAATTTGTATCAAAGTGTTCAGCATATACAACAATAACTTAAAAGTTCATGCATTAGCTAATCTCATAAAAATATCATTAAAGTAACTGTGATATGGCATTTGACCATGTTGCTAGCACATTCTCAGTGTACTCTTTTGTAGACATAAGTTGTGTATGGAATTCTTCCATTGAGTCCAGTGTGCAGGTTTCAGGAGTTGCTAAGATAGCTTCTGCATTTGAGCAGGCTCTTTGTAATATGTCTACCTGTGATGTGAGTAGACTCTTGAGTTCCTTGAGAGACCGGAGCATCTTTGTCTTCTCAATATCATGGATATCCATCTTGTTGTGCAACTCATCTACAGATTTGCTAAAGGCAAATATAGAGTCCTGAAGTGGGATATATGCCTTGCATATCTTTTCCAACTCTTGCTCTGTTTCTGTTTGTCTTTTTGAGATATCAGAATAACAGAAAGAAACATTAGAGGTGGAAGCAAGATACTTTCCTCCTGTTTCAATAGCTTTACTCAACAAATCTTTATTGTGCGACAGAGCCATTCTTCCATTATCAATATCCTTTGCCAATTTTTCTCCATACTTCTTCTTACGACTCTTTTTAGCATGGAGTTGAGCAGCATCTTCTAGTGGCTTGATTTGATCAGATGCATCTGCAACTAACTGACCAAGTTTGCTAATAGGTGTAGATAGATTTATTGTAGATGTTTCCGGTAGCAGACCAAATAAAATATCTACTGCAGTCTGAATTGTTTCAACTTCAACCCTTTGCTCTTTCAGTTTCTTCCTATGTGCTCTTGATTGCATGACACTTGCAATCTTCATCATTTCTAATGCGCTCATGTTGTTCATATCAATAGGTCCTGAAATATTTAAAGAATCGTCAGCATCTTCATCAAGTTGCTTCTGCTTTGCAGGTTCAGAGGATATAACCTTAATGATTGCTTTCTCTGTATTCTTCTTTGTTTCCTTTTCAAAGGACCATGTGACAATGTTTTCATAAGACTCCTTCGTATTATCTTCATTGATCGGTGGAGATTGGGGTTTCTCCAGTTGTTCTGTTGCCGGTGGATTGTCCACTTTTAGTTGAGTTGTCGGTTTCTCAACTAAGGTAACCTGTACATCTGTATTTGCAGGAGGCTCCATATCTGGTGCAATGTTGTCTCCAGATAGATCAACTGTGTCCTAAACATCATCAACAACATGAATAATGGAGTCATCCTTTTTCTTGAGAGGATAGACCTCATCAAGTTGAATAATCTCTTCTTCATCCATTTCTGGTCGATTAACATCATCGGCAACATTATCCTCATTCATAGAGGATTGGATGAGTTCTTCCATCCTTTCGATTTCACAGGCTATTCGATGGGTTTCATTTTCAACAATTGCCTTCTTTCCACTGAGTAACTTCAATCTTCTTGCTTTGAATGTAAACCCAGATTTGTATTGAACAACTAAGGCACTAATATTATCTTTAGAAAATTCAGTTAATATTGTACAAATACCTCATCAATGATTTCTTTTTCTAATTGAATATCTTCCTCCCATTTATTTAAAAGAATAGTGTACAAAGAATTTGAGATATCCTTTTCTAGTTCATGTGGATATCTACTGTTATGACACAAATGAGTGATTACCTATTGAATGACTTGCGCTTTCTCATTTATAGTGAAGGAATCAAAATGCTCTTTGACATTGTCAAACCTATTCCTCCCTAGTGTCGCCATTGTTCTTTCAAAATGGGTTTCTAGCTTGAAAGATGCTATATCTATAGGCACAGTTGTCTTTGGCACTTCCTTAATTGATTTTGCTACTCTACCGGTAGCCTTTACCTTCTTAGGTTCTTCTTCTTCAGTATTTGAACCTTCAGATTCTGGTTGGAGGATAAGTTTTTGCTTCCTCTTCTTTGGTGCATTCTCCTTCTTTGTATATACTTTAGGTGTCAGTTCCTTTTTTGTTAGGACACTCCGAGTCACCCTTGTAGTCTTTATCACTCGAGGTGAGTTAGTTTTCTTTTTCTTTCCTTTCACATTAGTGACAAGAGCAGTACTGGTTTCTGCTGGTGCATTTTGGACTGACACGATGTCCAATTTTGCTTGCCTTTTGTCTTTGGGAGATGTTAACAGGGTATTAGCATAACCAACCAGTAGATCATGGTTCACCTCATAACTCATGTCTTCCATCTCTTCTTCCCTTGGCGCAATTGCTTGCATTAAGCAAAAGTCAGTGGTAACAGTGAAGAGTGTGTCTTTTGCAAAGTGCCTTACCACATCTTTTGGTAGTCTCATTCTCATGCTAATCTTTTTCTAAAATTCATTAAAGTACTTATTCATGGCTGCAAGGAAAGTATTCTTTATAGCCTTAATGTTGTTCTTGATCTGTGCAGTAATTGGTAGGTCTTTTGACCACTCAATGTCTCCAATTCTTGGTAGAAAGTTATGAAAATAGAAGAATAATCCGACCAATAGCTGACCATACTTGAATTTTTTACTGTTATCCTTTTTAATAGATTGCAAATTTTGAAATAACTGCCTTTTGATGGCTTCACAGAGATCATAATTTGCATTATCAACAATCATTTTGTGAGTTGTATGAATTGTTGCAGATGGAACAATATTAAGTCTACTAGAGTAAAATACTCGGTAGCTTATCACCATTGCTACTAGTTTCACTACAGGGTCTCTAATATTGTTGATAGAAAAGGCACGCTTATCAGAAGTAGAACGGGTTAAAGAGAAACCGTGTCTTTTGAAATTCTTCTGAGAACAGGTACTTCACCGATTGAGAAATAACCAATTACAGCCTGAATGGCTTCCTTGGTTATCGTGTGAGTTCTCTCTAAATACATATTCTCTCCATGCACTCGACTCAAAATGATTCTGATATGCTCATCCTCGAAATCTTCAAGAAAGTAAGCGAAACCCTTTTTGAAAACCCTAGCATACTTTGTTTCAATCTTAGCATTCTCATCACAAAGTGATTTCAACTTTGTATAAATGTACAGAGATCCTAAATCTTCTATCTTGCAGTCAATGTAACTAGACAAATCACCTTTGACCAAAACTCCACTCGAAACTTGTGACAATGCATTATACGACACAATTTTTTCTACCTCTACAGCTTCCATAGGCTCAGAAGTAATCATTAACCTCTCTACAGTCTTTGAAGTTGATGCCATTCCAAATGAACAAGATTTGAAGCGATATGTTCAAAGAAATACCTTGTTTCGTGCACGTTGCCCCGTTTACCAATTGAAATGCCTGAGTGCGCACCATTTCGACCTTCTGCAACCTTCAATTCAGCTTAATTTCACAAATCACAAAACAATTCGGCAATTAACATCAAAACAATCTTTTTCAGCTCAGCAAGCGCTCCAAATTTCTTTCTCGAATGCGTTAGGGTAAAATTGACAAAGTAAAACTCGCTTTTATCCTTTTTACCTACTGCATTAAATGCTCGCTCGTTAGGGTTACAAACCCTAATTTCACCGCTCAAGGAGAAAACTGGTTGATAACATATTGACAAAAAGTTACCAAAATTTCATGTTTCAAAATTCTTTTCCCGCTCATTTTTCTCAAGGGGTCCGAAGGTAATTAAACTGTTAAGCTCCCTTAGCCATATTAAAAAGGCTTAAGTCACCGATGTAGGGTTCTCTTCACTAGGTGAAGGAACAGTTTCTTCTCCAAGTGAGTCATCACTTTTCTTCTTCCAAATCCGATTCATTTCCTCTCTGGTTTCTTCAACATTAACTTTCTGCTTTCCTTTCTGATCCTTAGAAGAATTGATCGGTTTGCTATTTCTGGATCTACAGAATTTTGCTAAGTGCCCAAGTTTGTTACAATGATAACAGGCCATGCCAGATGATCTCCAAGGTCCTGCATTTCCTCTTCTCACTCTTCTTCTACAGTTCATAGCCACATGACCAAAGTTATTACAGATAGTGCAAATAACATTTGTTACATTTTCCATCTCAAATGGACTAAACCGGTTGTCATACGGTCTTTGTCAGTTCAGGTTTACCCAGTTGTCAAAGTTCCTCATCCGATCACCATTTGGTCTTGGATGCATGTGTGGTACAGGATTGTTTGCTCCATATCTGCACTCAATAGATCTATGTCCATACATTCCACATGTGAAGCAATGACCTTCAAATTTCTTGGACACATACCTAGCATTAGTATTGTAACTTGCATTTCTGTTAGGTTTGTCTCTACAAACATTTGCAGTGTGACCAAGTTTATGGCAAACAAAACAAATAGGTTTAAAGACCTTCTTACTGATAGGCTTATTGATCTTAGGAGCATATTTGTTCTTAGGATTGTTGCTCTTTGTACCAGAGCATTCACCTTTTTTAGTTGTGTGAAAACCAAGTCGAGAGATATCACCCTTCATTCTTTGTGATTGAATTTGTTCTTCCAGCATGGTAGAACTTCTGTTGAACTTCTCCAATTTCTCATTGGCTTCAGTAAGTTGTTTGGTGAGATCTTCATTATGCTTTGACAGGTTCTCTCTAAGAGATGATGCAAGTTCAAGATCTAGTTGTAGGTTCTCCTTTTCTTCTCTTTCAACAACCAAATGCTCATGCATAGTGACATTTTCCCATTTGATCTTTGTAATCTCTTGATCTCTTTCCTTGATAAGATCTTCACCAACTCTTATGGCTTCCAATTCCAGGCTCATGCGGATAGTGAGACCTTCTAGCTCTCTCCTCGGATTTAGTTTCTCACCATTTAACTTTTCAACTTCCTCTGCTAAAGCATCAATATTGGCTTCATCTGAAGAACTATTATTAGATATCTCTAATAGTTGTTCAGTTAGCTTTCTCCTTTTGACTTGAGAAGCTTTCAATTTGACCCTAAGGGTTTCAAGTTCATTTCTGCTAGCTTCTAGCTCTCTAGCCATCTTGAAGTAGCTCATGTCCCCCATGGTGGTTTCAAGGATCCCTTCTAAGCGATTAGGCTTCAAAGAAGTTAGGCTCTGATACCAATTGATGGACTTGAAAACCACTGAGAGGGGGGGGTGAATCAGTGACATCAAAAATAAAACTACTTCAAAGACTAACTGGTAGATGAACTTAACAAAGCTTTTAAACACAATGCATGCAATCCAAAATGATATAACAGCATCCACCATAACACAAGTGTTTGTACTTTGAAAGCCCAAATAGGTAAAAACCACGGTGAGATGGAACTCACAAGTTAACTATCAGCAGTAATAGATAACTGACCAGTTAAGGTCTACAAAGTGCTCTGCTAGGAGCGAATCTTGTTAGAGATCCCAAAGCTTATTAGAAGCTTATACCCTGTTAAAGGTAGTACCCTATTAGGAGTAACCCTGGTGGAGGATTTTTGAATCCAAACTAATGGATCACCTTGTTAAAGGATTTATACATTGAAGCTTGTTAGTGTTGGTATTGAGAAATACAACCCCACAGTAGCCTGAAGATCTTCTGCAAGCCGAATAACCTATTACAAGGAGAAGCAAGGAAGCAATAATCTGAAGAACACACAAAACACAGGAAAAATATTCTCAAAAAATGAGAGCTCCAATTCACCAAAAATGTATTGTGAAAAGATAATACAATGAAAAGAAAAATTAACCTCTAATAGGTCAATAAACCCTAAAAAGGGAAAACCTTAGGCTTGCACATAATAATTAATAAAATAATTAATTAAAATGCACCTAATGTTAGCTTAAGTGTAAAAAGATAATTGGGAACTTAAAGAATTAAACAAATATTGTTTAATTAATCAAGTAAAGACCCAATTACTCTAACACCCCCCCTTAAGGTAGACTTAGGGAGAAGCTAAAACCTAGAACAACTACTGAAAGCATGAAAGACGGGTCCCGACAACAAAGTCTGATCAGGTACCCAAATACAAAGAAATCTCTATGAAACGGAGATAAAGGAGAAAACCCAGTGGTAAAAAAAACTCCTCTCCAAAAAGAGATAAAAGAACATGCTGAAAGAAGAAGAAGGAAGGAAGGCCTCATAAAGACCCCCCAAGGACAACTTCCTTCACCCCAAGCATAGAGCGCAACTGAAGATAGCGCGGCGATGCAAAAGGTTTCGTGAAGATGTCTGCAACCTGCTCGGAAGTGGGAATGTACTCTAGAATGAGAACACCATCCTGAATCAACTGGCAGATGAAATGCATGTGAAGCTCAATGTGGTTCATCCGCTGATGCTCTACCGGGTTGCGGGAAATATGAATAGCACTCTAATTGTCACACCAAATAACAGTGGGACTGTCAAGAGGAAAACCAAACTCAGTCATCAACTGTCAAAGCCATAAGATCTCCTAACTAGCGACCACAGCAGCTCAGTACTCAGCCTTTGTAGATGATAATGCATGAGCAGTCTGCTTTTTGCAAGACCATGTGATAGGACCAGAGCCAAGATAGAAAACAAAGCCAGAAGTAGACTTCCGATCAGTGACATCACCAGCCCAATCTAAGTCAGTGTAGCCAACAATGTGAGGTTCCCCTGATGTGTAGTGAATGCCATGAGAACTAATGCCCTGAATGTACCTCAAAATACGTTTGGCAACTTGTCAATGACTCTCATGAGGATCATGGGAGAATCGAGAGACAAGACCAACTGCAAAGGAAATATCAGGACAGGTGTGAGTCAGGTACAACAAACTGCCAACCAACTGCTTGTAAAGTGTAGAATCGACTGAAGGAGTGGGACAAGCAGTAATCAAAACAACCCCTGACTGAAATGGAGTGGAAGCAGGCTTGCAATCAAGCATGCCGAAGCGCTGAAGCATGTCAAGAGCATACTTCTGCTGGTAGAGAGAGATCCCATTAGAAGACTGAATCACCTGAAGACCAAGGAAATAGTGTAAAAGACCGAGATCTGTCATCTCAAACTGATCCATCAAGGCACGTTGTGTATGCTGAATCATAGAGGATGAGTTACCTGTGATGAGGAGATCATCAACATATAGCACAAGAATCAGGATGTCACCCTCAAGAAGCTGAATGTACACTGTGTGATCAGAATGACTGCGGGAGAACCCAGTGGAGAGCAAGAAAGAGTCCATCTTCTTATACCAAGCCCGAGGGGCCTGTTTGAAACCATACAATGAACGCTAAAGTCTGCAAACCAAAGAATTGCCTTGCACAAATCCCTGAGGTTGTTCCATGTAGATTTCCTCCTGTAGATCCCCATGCAAGAAGGCACTGTTCACATCCATCTGAAAAACAAGCCAACTCCGAGATGCTGCAAGAGATAGTACAAAGCGAATGGAGTTCATCTTGGCGATAGGGGCAAATGTCTTAGAGTAATCAATACCCTCAACCTGTGAAAACCCCTTCGCAACAAGACGTGCTTTATACTTATCAATGGAACCATCAACAGCATACTTAGTGCGATACAACCAGCAGCACCTAACCATCTTTCTGCCCTTAGGAATAGGACAGAGATCCCAAGTATGATTCCTCATCAAAGAAGAATACTCCTCCTCCATAGCACAATCCCACTTAGGGTGACCTGTCGCCTCTGAAAACTTCTGAGGATCATCTGAAATAGCATGACTCAAAAGACTAGAACCCACGGTATGAGAACGAGTGCGATGAGTATCTGAAGGATCATCGACCATAGGACCTACCACCTCAACAGTAAGGCGAGCCCATTTGGGCATAGGAGGAGGAGCAGGTGGAGGTGGGGATGGTGGATCATCAGCACCATCATCAAAATCATCTTCAAAAAGATCCTGAAGGGGTGCAGTGGTCGAAGTAGGCAGAGGAGTAGACACTGGAGTCGGGGTATCCACTGTGGGAAGGTGCTCATCAAACTGAACATCCCGTCGAAACAGGACCTCTTTGGAATCAGGATCAAACAATATGTACGCCTTAACATCCTCACAGTAGCCAACAAAAATGAGTGGTCGGCTCTTCCGCTCCATGGCTTACCTCTGAGCATTAGAAATAAAAGCCCATGCCTCACTGTCAAATACTCTGAAAAAGGAAACATCAGGCTTGTCATGAGACCAAGCCTCCTCCGGAGTCATATGTCAAATAGCCTTGTGAGGCATCCGATTCTGAATATAGTTGGCACAATTGACTGCCTCAGCCCAAAAAGATGAATCCATGGACCTGGACTGAATCATACAATTCGTCATCTCCCGTAAAGTTATGTTCTTGCGTTCAGTGACACCATTTTGCTGAGGGGTGTAGGGAACAGTAAACTGATGCTGCAAACCATGCTCAATGCAAAAATCTCTGAAAGCCTGATTCACATACTCCCCCCCATTATCTGTACATATCCGTCGAATAGAACAGCCAAACTGCTTCTCTACAAATGTCTTGAAGACTCGAAAGGAATCAAAGACATCAGACTTGTACTTAAGAAAGTACACCCATGTGCGTCTGGAGAAGTCATCAATGAAAGTGAGTACATACTTGGCCCCTGAAAAAGGAGTGGGAAATGACATGAGGTCACTATGAATCAACTCCAAGGGTGCTAAAGCACGAGAGGCTCTTCCCTTCGGAAAGGGATCTCTGTGATGCTTGCCAAGCACACAACCATGACAAACACCATCAGTGCAGGAAATCTATGGAAGCTCAAGAACAAGTGCCTATGTACTCATCTGCTAAAGATATCTGTAATTGACATGGCCCAAGCGCTCATGTCAAAGCTTACTCACGGAATCTGCATGTGCTATAAGAGAAGAACTTGCACCCTCAGAGGGCTCAAATCCATCAAATCTGTATAGACGAGATGCAGTGTCAACACTCCCAGTAGCAACAACTAAATCAGAGTCATGGAGGTCCCGAATAACTGCATCATGTGGGGAGAACTCAATTGTCTTACCAGAGCCAGAGTGGCAAATCTGATAGATAGACAGGAGGTTCGTCGAGATGTCAAGGACAACCAGAACATCCTGCAGAGTACCCCCATCCAAGGAGACAAAACCAGAACCTAAGACTGAAAGTTGAACCGAGTCACCCACTGCAATCTGTGAAGTACCACAAGAGACAAGAGAAGTAATCAACTACTGAGTGTGTGTCATATGGTGAGAAGCACCAAAATCTAGAATCCATGTGGACCCATAGGTCGAAGCTCGAGCAGTAAGAGCATGACCTTTCCCTATGGAAGGAGAAGATGCTTGAGGTGAGGAGATATGATGCTGCTGCATGGCTTCCTCTAAAGCCTCTAATCGTTTCCAACACCTGGAAACTGGATGTCCTTCCTTGCCACAAAAACTGCAAGTGTCTCCTGATTTCTTCTTAGTCTTGGAGGAAAACTCACCAAACTGTGAAGATTTACCTTGCTTGGGAGGAAATGGAGGTTTAGAATCAGACTTAGGAGGTGGCTTGGAGGAAGACTCGCTGCCTACAAAATTCTTCTTGGGCTTCGGTTTCTACTTTTGTTTATCCTTCTCCTTAGAGGATTGAACAACCAATGCTTTGTTCTTGGAGCCTGAGAGCGTATCCAACTGAGAAAGATGAGACTGCTCACGAGACAATCGCTCACAAAAGACATCAAAGGTAGACATGTTGAAACGAGCACCCAAGCCATCCATGGTGGAGTAGAAAGCAGAGGCAAAAAATTAAAAGTGACCTCGAAGCTTCGAAAGAATCAAATGAATGCATTCTGTATCCGTCTTGATCTTTCCACATCCCTGAAGAACAGATCTAGTAGTCTTGAATTTGTTCAAAAAATCCTCAATAGTGGGAAAGGAATCAGGTGACAAAGAAACCAACTCTGCCTCAATCTGTAATGCCTCAATCTCATTGACCCTCCCGAAGAGAGAATCAAACTTCAACCACATATCCAAAGGAGTAAGCAACTCATTAAGGTGAAACGAAAGATTATCGGAGACATGCAAAGAGAGCAAACCCATGGCCTCATCCAGCTTGTTCCTGTGCATAAGAATCTCATAAGGACGTTGTAGTGCTGGCTGAACCTCATCCAAAGAAGACCACAACCCTCGTTCCCTGAGAAGCCTCGTGATGCGGGGCTTCTAGGTGTGATAGTTGTGGGAAGTCAACAACTCAACTGAAGGATCTGCCATGAGAACAAAAAAGAACTCTGCACCTGCACCTGCTTGTTGGTCTTTTTTATTATGTGATCTTTCAGAATAGACAGAAGATGAGAACGGTTTGTTTGTTTTGAGAGTTTAGGTGTTCTTGATTTCTGATATAAATGATAGAAAGCAAGAAAAAAACACCCCCCCACAATAGAGAAACCCAAACCCTAGTACATAGTAATGAGAAGGAACTAGTGCATAAGCAAAAAAACTTCAAATTGATATCTCATGTACCTGATGAATATTCTGAGAAAAAAATCACAAATCTGAATAGAGCATGCTGAGAGCTTTCCAACACCTATTCGTTTTAAAAAAACGGAGTCTGTTTGCCCATTCTACGGCCTCGAAAGTGTAAAAAAGAAGTCCGACTTTGACTGGTAAAAAGTACAGTCAAATGTTAGAGTCAGGAAAAAAATCCACCAACACGAGGTCCGGCTCGGAATCACCTTTCCGACGCCTATTCGTTTGCCAAAATCCTACTCTAGATGCGCAAGATAGAGCCAAAAAACCAACCCCCTCTCAAAAAGGACTAGGAGGTGGTGCTCTGGTGGAGGAGCTAGGTTCCGGTGGTGCTCTGATGGCACATCGATGGTGCTCCAAGGAGGGGCGACGGGCGGTGGGAGGAGCACAGGCGGAGCGGAGGTGCTGGAGGCTGCACAGCGGGCTGAGCGCAGCAGCCGAGGAGGCGCAGCGGCGAGTTGCAACGCAACGGAGGGGACCGCAAAGGTGGCGACGCTAGGCGCAGCGGCCGGGGAGGCACAACGGTCGGGGAGGTGGGCAGCGCAACGGAGGGGGCCGCAGAGGCGGCGGCGCTGGGTGAAGCTGCCGACGTGAGCGGGCGGCAGGGGCCGGAGTGGTCGGAGGGCCGGTGGGGGCCGGTGGGGCCGGCTTGATAGCACCGCAGGCGCCATACGGCGACCGAATGTCAGGCCTAGTACCCTCAAAACCCCAAAAAAAAAATTTCTTCGCCCTTCTTTTTTTTTTTTGTATTTTTTTTATATATTTTTTTTCCTCAAAAAAACAAAAATCCGGCTTGCATGCCATAAAAAGGCAAAAAAAAAAAATAGTTTGAAATTTTTTTTCTTGATTTGTGTGCCAGAGTTGTATGGCCTGGTTGGGAAAAAAAAATCACCCAAATGCTCAGGAGTAAAAAATGGACAAATTTTATATGACTATAGGGGTTTTTGGGCCTTCTGAGCACGATGGTGAAGTCCGTTTAGGCCCAAAGTGGTCAGAAATAAATTTTAAAAAAATTTTAAAAAAAAAAAAAAAAAAAAACAAAACAAAACAAAACAAAAAAAAAACCTTAACCCTAAGCACACAAAAAAAGCCTAAAACACCAGATCTGCTTCCAATGCAAAATTCTCAAAAACAGGAACAGATAGCTGCAGATCTGAGCTCTGATACCATGTTGGTGTTGAGAAATACAACCCCACAATAGCCTGAAGATCTTCTACAAGCTGAATAACCTGTTACAAGGAGAAGCAAGGAAGCAATAATCTGAAGAACACACAAAACACAGGAAAAATATTCTAAAAAAATGAGAGCTCCAAGTCACCAAAAATGTGTTGTGAAAAGATAATACAATGAAAAGAAAAATTAACCTCTAATAGGTCAATAAACCCTAAAAAGGGAAAACCCTAGGCTTGCACATAATAATTAATAAAATAATTAATTAATATGCACCTAATGTTAGCTTAAGTGTAAAAAGATAATGGAGAACTTAAAGAATTAAACAAATATTGTTTAATTAATCAAGTAAAGACCCAATTACTCTAACAGTTAGAGCTTACCCGGTTAGGGGATTTGATTCTGCTGTAATGGTTAGAAAACAACAAGAATGGTTTGATATGTTCTAAGTAGCACAATACTTGCTTAATCAGATCCTTCTGAACATATTCAACACTGCTCTTTTGTATACTGTGCAACTTAACTCTTTTTCCTTTCGCACATAACATGACACTTTCACTCTATCAAATAATTCATTGCGATGTCAATATATAGACCTTATAATTTCATGTCGGCCTTAAGAAATCATAACACAATTTCCTAGGTACAGTGTATTTGGACAAGTGAACATAATGCATCACAAAAATTACTGCCAAGTAGTCGATGCTAATAACTCATCACGAAATGTGGTAACTCATCACAAAATTACCGAATACCGATTGGATCAATCAAATACCGGTTTGAGTAAAACATATGAACTGTTGTCCTTGAATCTTCGCTTGATCTCCATCTTGATCTTCATCTTGATGCTGACTTAGTATAATCACAGATTGTCTCTTATGCACATACTGGTTAACACAAAGTACCGGTTAGAGATAAACCTCTTAGTATAACCTCTAACATACCAGTTGACAAAGTAAACAATTGAAGTTACACTGGTAGTCAATATAATCATGTGTGTGTGTGTGTGAGTGTTTCATCAATGACAACAAATGATGGATACATTGCAATCATCGTCAAGCCAACATCCACACTATCGGTCAGGTCCAAAACCGGAGCACCAAACTTCACTATATATTGGTTGAGTTGTGCGTATGTGATCATTTGATGATCTTTCAGTTCTATTATATCCACCACATCCTATGACATGAACCTGGATGTACACAATGCCATACAATGTCATCATCATGCCAAGAGTTAAACCAGTTATCCCTCAAGAGATGTATGCATACATAATCAACAACCGGGCCATCTAATGTCATTCAGCTCTTTATCAACACCACCTAAGACATAACTTGAAATTCCATGTTACTGGGGGTAATGCAATGATCTCCAACCTCATTGTCTTACATAACCTGCAAGTACATGTTAGCATTCATGTCGATAACATCTTGCACATATCGGTTTCCTGTACTGATCCATCATCACTACCGGAGCACCTTCTTGTGACTCCTGACATTTTGTGTCACTATGTATCCAATTTCAATTGTTAATCTCTATCCATTGACACATGCAGTAGTGATCCAACTCTAATCTTGTAGATGTGTAGCCAAGGCCGCCACTACACATACATATCATCTCATTTCCATCCTTCATACCGACATCATCGTGTTCTTCAATGTGTCCTTCTTCACTGAGGGGGTGAATGATAGGTTCAATAAACTACTCCCCCTAAGGTCCTACATCTCCTTTAAGACTTAGGAGATATCACATGTGCATTGAATGCACATTTCCGGTCCATGGTCTTCTTCCTCAACACCTGCTTGGTCTCATTCTTCTTCCTGTTTTCAATTATGGGAGCGGGTCTTACCTTCTTATGCTAATGGGTCCTTTCATTTCCGGACTCTGCATTACAACCAGAAGTAGTGCTATAGTAACACACAACATCCATCCCAACTTCATCATTGGGAAATCTCTTAACATACCAGTTTGACCATCTTCTTCTAGTCATGTTGTTGCACTGGCAACCAAAACCGGTGGACCTCTTGATCCTATTCGGACATTTCTCCTTTGACTCCATGCAGGTCTTTGTATCTATTTCTAAGTTGAGCATAGCTTCTATACCGGCTTCTATGTGACTACACGTCCTTCTTCCTGCATTCATAACTTCTATGGCCTGATCTATTGCAGTTATAACAAATATTATTTGCATAACCGAGAGAAGAATTATGAATGTTTCTATTCCTTGATACATTTTTCTCAAATGCATGAACCCTATGAGATCCTAGATTATTCCTTCTGGATCCCTTTCTACATTCTTCTACCCTATGGCCATGACCATTACATGCAAAACAATAACTAGAGAAGGAAGGTTTATAACTTACAAACTTATCCTGTCATGCATGGGGAGATCTTACCGGTCTGGCATCTCCATTTCTCCTTCTCTTAGGATGGATCTTGGGTTGTTCATTCTTTGCATTTCCTCCATCTGGTCCTTTCATCTTCCACACTTGTCTTGACATGTGGGTTGTAGCATTTCTTTGTCTTCTACCGATAGGATGTCTTCTTTGTTGTCTTCTCATGATTTTTCTTCTGGTGAAGTTGTCTTCTCCCATCTTCCCTTTTCCTTTGGGATCTGCATTGTTCCTCCTTCTTGCAGCACCGGTCTTCATTCTTGTCTGCAAGTCTTCACCGGTTGTGGTTAGGTCAACCTTCTTCTAGAGAGAATTCGGGACAGTGAAGGTCCTTTGTTCTCTCCATTTGAGGAGACAAATAGAACGTCATTGTGGGGGACATTTTTGTTGGTGGAGCATTCACCGGTACCACTTCCTAACCCTCGGGTATCCTTGGAATGCTTTTGCTTCTTCAACATCTTGTCCAAGGCATCACTGCTGCCATCAAATCAGATTCTTACCTTGAGCTCATCCTAACATTTCTCAAGGTCATTTTGGAGAACCTCCATTTCTCCAAGCAATTGTTGATATTCTTTATCTTTTACCTCTAGCTCAAATGCTAGATCTTTACATAGACACTCCTTGGTGTCTTCTTCTTGAGTCTTTAACTCTGAGACACACTTCTCATATTCTTCAAGGCATCTGATCAACCGGTTCTGCTCCACAATAGCAGCATTCTTGAATAGCTTGTATTTGTTTATTACTCTATTAAGTTCTTCAAGTGCATTCACAAGCTCACCTTCAAGATCAACTTTTACTTCATCATCTTCTTCTTCTTCTCCTTCACTATCACTGCCAAACACATCTTGCTAGTAGGAGTGATCTACATGATCATTCTCAGACATGTGCCTCTCATCTTCTGATTCTTGAGCCATGAAGAGGTGGGTTCCTTCTTCAATGATGTTGTGACTGCTAGCAGATCTGCCTTCATCATCTGCAAATACATGAGATGCATTTCTCATTCTATCAACACAACTCGGTTCTACAGTAGTGGGTTCATTTCCATAGAGATTCTTCAATCTCTCCCATAAGATTTTTTCCAATCTGCATCTGTCCACCTGTGAGGAGACATCACTGGATAGCCCACTGAGTATAGCCTTCATTACTACTTCATTGCACTGGTTTATTCTTTCTGCATCTGAATCGGTGGGAGGACAGACTTTACTAGGGCAGCCATTTACAATAGACATCTAGACATCATACCCTAGAGAAGATAAGTAAACTTTCATTCTACAACTCTAAATGGAATAGTTAGACCCACTAAACACCAGAGCTGGGATTGACACTAAACAGACCATTGTGTCCTTAAGCCATAATCTATCCAAGTTGGAGAAAGCTCGTCTGACTAGGAACCTAGGCTCTGATACTAATTGTTAGACACAATGCACCACTGATAGGGGGGTGAATCAGTGGTTCTCAATCTTTTCCCTTTAGCAATCCTATGTGTGTATACCGGTTATCAAATCTAACTCAATGCAGGCTTCCCGGTTAGTGAGGAGACTAATCACAAATGCATTCACACATAAAGGGACATCACATAACACAAGCATATACGAGGAAAACCCAAGATGGGAAAAACCTCTATGAGAAATGTTGTTGGAGCACCAACCCCTGCACCGAGCGACAACTCAGTGATCTAAAAAGTATATCATCAATTACAAAAGTAATAACCTATTACAAGTGAATCTTGCAACCACTACATATAATCTCTCTACCGACATCACCCCTTCCCTGCTTTATAGGTTCTCTACTCTTCTTGTCACTCTGTCTCTCTTCAGCTTTTTGTTAGATCACTATCTTCTGCTCTTTGCTACACTCTTCTATTGTTGCCTTACTGGATCAATTCTACTGGTTACCTTTCTTCTTCTTTTTCTCTATCAAATCTTCTCTTCACTTGCTCTGCACTTCAACACTCTATACTGTCTTCCACCTGGTTCTAGCATTGTCAGTTGACTTCACTGATACTCTCTTGCAGCTTGCTGGTTGCTTTAACATAATCAGTTAAACCTTAGCTAAAACCTATTACCGGTTGTCTCCCTTCTGCTCAATCTCTATGACCCTCTACAGATATCACTCTTCATCTACTTCTCTATTCAGCCTTTGGCATTCCTTGGTAGCATCTCTCTCTTAGAGGCATTATCAAATCTGTCTTTGGCACGCATATTTGTATTCAGACTTTCCCGCCAAAAGCAACATTCAAACTTGGCACCTTAGGGTTTCTTCCACTGATCACGAGGCACATCGAATCCAATCAAATCTCATTCGATCTGAGCTCCAAGACAACTATCTGCACATCACTACCATTAACGTGCCTTTCAATACACGTTTGCTAAACTTAGCAAACACGGACAGTCAGTCGACGAGACAGAAGATCAATCATCATAAATGGTTCTACAGATTTCATCACCAACCTCATTTTGCATTGATCACTTTAGTTCGACCTTCCTCGAGCCGCATACCTCTGCAACGCCTCTACAACACATCCCATGTTTTACGGGGTCTACAATTAATGTTGACCAACTTTGTACATCTACCATTGCATGCATGTTCGCCACCTTGACTCCACATGGCACCTTTCTCAACATCCACCTTAGCTTGGTCCTCTGTGTTGGTTCAGAAAGGATCATCAACCAAACACTCAACCGGTCCTTTCCTGTTGGTTCTCTAATCCTTCTGATATCTCACACTTTATCGGTTAACCATCATGTCTGCACTTTGTTGATATGTCGGTGGAACACCTTAACCGGTCGCTAGACATGCCTATCCATAGCATGCACATTCTCATCAGGTAGGAGCACATCACTTAGCCTATTTGCTCTCTTACCGGTGAAGCACCCAAATCGATCAGCACACATGCCAACCAACTCATGCACATCTCCATCAATTGGGAGCCTTCTGCATCTATACTTTGACATCATTACCGATGAACATACTTACTGGAAAAACAACTTGATGACATCATGTCATCAATCTTCAACACACCCCAATTGTAGCAACTTCTCAACCTTGCCTTCTTCAATAAACCGGCTCACCTATTAATTGGTTTGTCAAATTGACAAACATACCCTTAAATCTTTGTACCGACAATCCATCATGCCTTCTTTGCTAGTCCAATGCACATCCCTAATTTCATGCCCTTGAGGCATCCCTTTGATTCATCAGTAGATTCGGTGTGAGCCTGCAAACACCAGACTTTACCTCTTCTTCCTTATCTCACAAAACTATGATGCACACTATGCATAATAGGAGATAAGCTCCACTTACCGATGGGAGTGGATCCTTGTCATCTGCATCCTGGAATGCACTCATGTGGCTTCCCTGTTTGTGCAACATATCTTCAAACAGGCACATGTGATCCGGTGTGGGCATATTCACTAGCAATCATCTCTTCACATAGTGACTACATCTTTATCAAGTGGGAGTCATGTTGTTCTACATCCACACATCATATCGGTGACCTATACATCCTTCTTGTACACTGGTCATAAGTTTGTCGGTTGGCAACTACTCACTTGGTTGATTTATCTTCTCCATGTCAACACATATTCTCCTTACCAGTGATAGGTTATACCAGTAACCTGTCCATATCATCCACACAAGTCAAACACTAACTTGTGTACCAATGACTCCAGTGGTCATTCCTCTTAATGACATTCTTCTTCTTTACCGGTCAACAATACTCCCATACCGGTTGTCCTTCTATACCGGTTGACATCAATGACAACACAATGCCAACAGCAAATGCTACATCAAAAGGAATGAAAAAAATTGGAAAAGTTTGGCTCTAGATATGATCAGAGCATTTTTCTTGGTTATTCCATGACAAGCAAAGGATACAAATGTTATAAAAAGAGATTGAATAGAGTAGTGGAAAGTGTGAATGTAAGCATTGATAAAACAATGCATTCACTTGAGGTTCCAGCAGAAGATGACAAGATTGAACTAGGCCATAGAAGTGAAGAAGACTCCAAAAGTGAATTAGATATTACAAGCACTAAGACTTTGGCAAGGTATGTGCAGAAGAACCATTTTGTACATCAGATTATAAGAGATAAAGATAGTGATGTTCAGACCTAGATAAGAACAGAGAAAGCAAGTGAACAAATGCAGTTTTTTTAACACACCACAAGACTGAAAGGGTGGGTGAATTAGTCCAAACCTCAAAATACTTAATTTTTAATCTTTAAACTTCAAACCACAACTATATAATTACAACAATAATGAATCATGAAAGCACAACGCACAATAAACACATGAACACCAAATTTTCATGGAAAACACTAAAAAGGGAAAAACCATAGTGAGAATCACACTCACAATATGAATATAATTTATGACAATGTTGCATCTGCAACCCACTGTTCATGAGAGGACATGTAGAATTAAGGTGCACAGCCTTAGGGCAAGATACAAAATGACCTGTAGGACTGAGACACTATCTCGGGGCAAGACATGGAAAGTTGCCAAGAGACTCACTGTCTTTCAACAAATAAAGGAATAGTTGAATTGAAAAGAACAAGATCTCATGATCATGAGATTTTCCTTGAACCACTACGCCAGACGATCAAGATCATGTCAAACACATCTGACTTCAAGCTTTAGCTTAGAACACTGTCACACTGAAGATATCATCATCAGTGCTCTTCCAACTGACTTTCACACATCTCCATCATCAAATTTGCTTGCAAAGCATTTGTGTTCATTGCTTGTCAATTCACACACATCCCATGCAGCATTCACACATCTGCTATCATTTATATACAAGATTATTCATTAAAATCCTTGAGTAGGTCAACCACAAATAGAATAAACAATATTACAAAAAATTGGCCACCGAACCTAAAATATGAGGCTTTGGACAATCCTACGATAAAATCCATGTTAGGATTTTGTGTTATTAATACCATCTAATACAAATGCATTGATATTGTCCTACTTAGCAAACTAACATATTTTACAATTTGGTGCAGAGTTCTACACATCCACCCCCATTCTTGGCCAAAATTACCAGCCTTCACTCAAAGAGTGCCAATGTTTTGTTCACTCCCAAGTCTCATGTCATTCTACCACTATGCTTTTGTCTAATCAACCTCTTCTGCATTGAACCTTGTAGGATACACAACTATAATTTCTTGAATAGAAAACCATCATAAATGAAGTTGTCCAAACACCATGTTTCATCCTTTTTACTGCAATTTGGCATGCACTTCGCTCATCCCTAAACTCCACATCTTAGTAAAACTTAATCATCTCTTAAAATCCAACAAATTTAACTTTCATCTATATAAGCAATGCTATTTTCCTACTCAATGCATATACTGCATGAATGCATTTACCACTATTATGATTTGACATGAATGGGTCTCTACAATGTTTTAATCTACTTTGCATGCTTTTGATTTAACTTACCTTAGATGTTTTAACACTTACCATCATTTAGTTTCTCACTAAGTATGCAGCTATTCTCCCTTCTTGACTCAACATTGCACCAATTGTTGTGTTATTAGCATCACAATCTACCTAAAACAACTTTTCATGCAATGCAAATATTGATTGCTTAGTCACCTTATAGTTGAGCATTTAGAACTCTAGAATTAGGTGTCTACCTAATCTCCTTTATATCACCTGTAATGGTCTCTATTATCAATTTTGCAAATAGTATATTAAAGTTCCTGGAGAACTTGTAGATTGGGTGTCTTCCTTGTACACCTTGTGATTGTGTTAAGACTTAATGAGGATTATTTTTATTGTAAACTCAAGGCTACAACATTAAGAATGTTTTATATTAAGGTAAGAAAGGATTTGAAACCACCCAAACTCTTGTACGAAAGCAAGAAATAGAGAAAAAGAAGTAGGAAACAAGGGTCTGACCCTAAACAAAGACTACTAAAAGGCTAGATGAAATAAGCCCAAACAAGCCAAAAACGATAGAGAAATAGCACAAGCAAGAGAAAGAGGAACAATTGCCACCAAGCTACCAAACAATACTACAGACGGAAGAGATAGAATTGACCATTGGTGTCCTAGATAGTCAAACCTAGGTCACAAGCAAGCTCATCTTTCACACACAACTTGAGTATGAGTTTGAGAAGACGAAGAAGAAAGACCTTTCCTCCTACTACCAACAATCCAAGCAATAATACCATCTAAATTCTCATTACAAAGAGAAGCGTGAGGAGAAATCCCCACGAAGGGCTCATCAACACATGAAGAGGGAGCATTCACATGCACAAGACCATGTTGATCAAGGGGGGATTCCCCCATGAGGAGCCTATTAGCATGAGGAGGACGGTGAGGGGAAAGGTGGTCATTCACATTAGGAAACTAAAGTTAGTCAAAGCCAATGGAACATGTCAGACCACAAGGAGAGCAAGAGGTTCCATAACAGGATCTAAGGGCATCAAAGCCACATCAATAGGAGGCATGTCATCATCTTAGGAAAAGTCATCTAACAAATAATCACGAACATGGATAGTTAAGTGGCCTCCATTAGCATCCTTATACCACGTAGCAAAGCCCTTACGATGCGAGAGGCGACATCTAAAGGGTAGGCCCTCATAATCAAGAGGTTGAGTCTAAGGCGTCCCCAAACATCAAATACAATATTGATAATGTTACATGAATTGAGTATGTAAGAACTTTTCTTTGCTTATTATAATTAAAAAATGCTCTTATGATTGCAATATTCATTGAACTTTAGATTGATTCTTTGGTCATTAATTTAAAACTAATTGTCACTATATGTGCATCCCATGTAGACAATAAGTGGATGTTTTACATCTCTTTATAAGAAGGGAAACAGCCTCTTATCACCACTATAAATCAACATGTGAACAATGTAAAAAGAAAAATATACAAGGAAACTACATTTTTAAATCAACAAATCTCAATCTATCTAAAATAAAATTTCAGATTGACAACGGATTATACCTTGTAAGCTACAAGGAAAATTAATTTATTGTTTAAGGAAAATTAATTGCATGACTTCATGCAGACACCCATTCAGTAGGCACACCCTTTTGATGGGTAATAAAAGGTGTACATGTGCGCTTCAACAATTTGCAAAGGTAGAAAATTGGGAGATTGACCAATCTAACTTTGTGTTTTATCTATATAATTCCTCAAGTTTATGGGATCACATGTAAATGAAATCATTACATACACACAAAAGGTGTGGAAAATTGTGGCGTATCTCAAGAAGATTCCCAGGTAGCCAAGGTAGTAATTTGTTGAAGCATTGGGTTTCACTAGTTCAGAATAGAAAACTAATCCACATTTTCACTTGCTTTGATTTGTATAAGTTAAGAGATTCAAACAAACAATATTTTCTCCAATGGATGCTAAAATTTATGGTTACCTCCAAACAACTTCATACAAGTCTTGTGGTCACAAAAATTGCTCTAATATCAATGTAACACATTTTGGAAGGGAAAAAAAAGCTTCACCACAAGCAATGAAGAAACACTTGATAATATACAATGCCACCAAATAAGATGCAAAAAGAACTATAAAAGTAATATGCATTCATACATGTGCATAACTATCTCAACAATCTTGTTTGAAATGACAACCAACTATCTAAAGTTTTTACTAGTAAGGGGTATAAAGGCTAGTAGATTGCAAAAGCTCAACCTTGACATCAAACTACACAGCCTCCCCTCTCCCTCACTTTTCATTCACTCCATATTAAAAAAATCTGAACTCATGGGGGCATCGAATAAAAAGTTTTTTAAATTTATAATCTTCCTATATTTAATTGTATAAGACTCATTTTCAAAGAACAAAATTACATAATGTGTTGAAATCTCAACACATTATCTCTATGTAAGAAATGGAATGCCATAAGAAAACACCCTAGCTCAATTGCATTAGATGTACAACTAACGAAACATAGTCTTGCCTTCGCAAGAATTTTGATCACCAAAATGTTCAATTTAATACATGCATGACACATCTCAAGCACTTCCCTTCTCTCATCAAGTCATAAGCTTTATTTATCTCAGAAAATGGCAACTCGTGTGTAACATATTCATCAACTTGAATTTCCTGTGCTCACCATATAATAAAGTTTAGAATGAGATGAAATGTAAATGTAATTTATAAAGACCTACAACATTCTCTTCACATACATTACAAATGAGATAATAAGGTGCATCTCATCTCAAAAGATCATCAAATAAATAAAACTAAAGAAAATTTACTAGTTAGTTTAACATGTTGTGTGAAGAATTGTATGGATGAAATAATTTATAAAAATAGCTCATTTCAATTAATTTTGACATTGTGGAATATAAAAGGCTAAAAAAGGGAAGAAAATGTTAAAAAAAAAAAAGAGATTTGACTTTTCAAATCACACCACTATCAATATCATTGGGAAGAATTAATTGTCAAGATTTGTGTCTTGAGCTCCTTATATAGATGTCTTCAATCAACCATAAGAAGCTAATTGGGCCCACCAAAGAAGAAAACCATAAATAAACTAATTGATATAAACATTCAAGGATTCATTTCCTAATTTGAATCAGATATAGATCTCTTAAGGTGAAGGGTTTGTTTTTAAAATGTTGATTATGGGTCTCAAAATGTGGCTTGAGCTCAAACCCCCCTCATCATTCAAATTACGTGATTATTTACTACTCTCAACAACCTTCTCTATGTGATGCTTGAACAAATGATTCCATAACAATTATTTTCGCATCTATTTTATATGGTGTTTAATTAATAAAGAGTGTTCAACTAAAGCCAAATTCCATACCCTTGCCTGATGAGGTCAATGTCATGCTCTTCACCCAAACACAATGTCACAAGAGAAATTGATCAAATAGATACCACATATTTTGTCTTAATTCTAATTCATATTAGAAAGATTTTATGACTTTCCTAAGGTTGTTTCGAGGCATTATATTTTTGTGCCTAAAATTTTTTTAAATAATGTTAAAGATGCCTTCCTATGGCTTTCCTAAGATTATTTTGAGGCATTATATTTTTATGGCTAAAAAATTTTAAAATAACGTTGGAGATGTCTTCCTAAAAGGAAAAATGCAACATACAACCTATGTCAATCATTAAAACCTACAACACTCATGACTTATTCTTGCATACTTGAAAACCTTGGCAAAATGCTTCCCTAATAGTCATTTAAAATCCTTTTATCAAGTGATATTTCCTACTCTAAAAGGTTTTTCATTAGAAATTTTGATAGCTTTAGTGGCAACGGTCTCAAAAACCTGTGTTTTTCATGTTGAATGATGAAGGAACAAACAATCTCTCTAGAAAATAAGTTAAGAACTTGTATTGTTCATTCATGTCGAATTATTGTGTAAAGGAGACTTATGCATTCAATGTTGTACCTCAAAACTACTATTTTTTTACACCTTGCTTATCTTTTGTAAACAAGATTTCTTTCCATAAATTAATAATTGGAAAAAATAGATTGACATATCACATATCTGCATTCATTATACTACTATCATCTTCACTCCCATGGGATAAGAGAATTTTTCACCGTTGTGTTTAAGAGTGAAATTTTAATTTGCAATATAAGACTCTTGTATAGAGTTTTCATCTAATGTAATTTGTGAAATCCTATTCATTCTAAGAGTATATTCCTCGTTCTAATTGTATAAGTAGTTCTGCTGAAAATGAGCTCAAGAAAGCAATTGTATGATACTTGATGACTAAATTAATGAAATTGCAATGTATGAATACATCGCATTTTCACGTCGCGTAGGTCGATTGTTTAAATGGAATAATAGTGTGAGAATAAATTGATTATGATGCAGCAAGCTTTGCAGTTTATAATTTCTATAATTGTCATCATGACCGTACAGCACGAACATAATGGTGGCATAATTAGGTAATCTCAACCTTGTCAAAATTATCCAGTAGATTATTTAGAATGAATTTTTATTGTAAGAAAATTGAACTCAATATCATTTAAGTGTCTATAACATAAATTTTATCATTCACAGGAGGAATTTATCATTACAGATAACTTATATTTAAGATCATTATATTACGTTACTCGTTGAAATCAGAATGAATCTTTCTGTTGCTTTTTTTTGTAAGGTTCAGCCATTGCGTCTATGAACTGGCAAAGGCATAAGCCTCTCCCATTTGGAAAAAGGCCTGTGTTCTCAAAGACCAAAAAGCATCCCCTTTCCTCTGTTTTTCAGACTTTTCTATCATTTAATGTTCCAGTGCATTAGCGAAAATTTTGTTTTCCGGGAGTTATTTTGGAAACTACGTACAAAATCCATAGATAAGAAGCAGATTTTATTTCATAAATTCCGATTTTAGAGCAGTCTCTAGGTTGGTTTTATTCGAGGATTCAAAATGGCAGCAAAAGTGAAAAAAAAATAAAAGAGGAATTCGCAAACCAAAGTGGGACCTTCTTTAAGTTTAGGAACTCGAGCTGCAGTAGATTGAGATTCAGGATTTGGGAACTCATTTTTGGAACTCAACTGATAATTAATAAATGACGTCAATAGAAAGCTTAAAATTACTCAATTTCAATTTAATTCATGCAAATACAAACAGAGGTGAACTAGTTTGAACAACAATTTATGCAGCACAAGTATAGTATCCACTATCCTCCAATGTTTATGTGCTCAAAGCATAATAATAAGTTACAAATGTTCAACCTTTGGGACTCTCAAATAATCTTATTTTATCCCAAAAACAAACTATAAAGTGAAATGCTTAAAGGCTATCAAAAGCTGGAAAGAAAGAAACTTTATAGTAATTCTAATACAGCTAATATCGAAAATTGAGTATGGCAAAAACAGACTTGAGAAAGATGCTGAAGTCTTAACTTACATATATGAAAAAAGTTTCGGTGCCTTATTCTTGCCTTTTTGCTTTCAAGGTCAACTGTTTTCATTGTGGCGCCACCTTTTTCATGCAAATGTGGCCAACCTAGGATGATGGAATGCTCGGGAAAGAATCTTCCAAGCACTTAAAAGTCTTGGTGAAGTTTTCATGTGCTTTCAACAAGTTTTACAACTTGGTTGAGTTTTATGACAGCTTGACCATGTCAAATGTGCACCAGCATTTGAATGGTGAAATTGAGCTCAGCACACCACAACCACTTGTGCTATCTTATGGCAAGGGTGGAAATTGTAATCCATCGCACTATGCTTAAAATGTGTTGGTTGAAGTTTTTGTTTGGTATTGCCACCTCAAGATACCACTAAATATTTCCACCTTCGATCTGAGGTGACAATGCCAAACAAAAACTTCAACCAACACATTTTAAGCATACTGCAATGAATAACAATTTCCACCCATGTCATAAGATGGCACAAGTGGTTGTGGTGTGGAGATAGATTTTAATTAAATAAAAAACTTATTTTTGCTGCTGACCTTCTTTTGGAGGGTAGCATCATTTGATGAAGAGGTGCAACGCTAGATATAAATAGAAGATGCTACGAGGTTTTACAAACAAGAATTCATCGAATAACATTCCTATGAAAGAGCAGAAATAAAAATGATTTGTGAGAATTATTTGAGCAGATTTGTGAGAGATATCATTGCAGATTTATGGAAGATATTATAGCAGATTTATGAGCAGAAGTTGTTGAATATCACAAGTAGATTTAGAGAAGCATATTTAGAGCAGATTTATAAAGTTTTTGGGTAGAACTAAGAGACACATTAAGCATATGTTAAGGCAGATTTGTAATGAAGGTCAAATAATTATCAAATTACTCTTTTGGAGGTTGGTGTCGTGTATTCAAGGAGATTGGTCTTTCAATCTGAGTTGCTGCTCACTTGTGAGGATTGGTGTTTCTAGTGGGTTGGTGTCTCCTATGAGTTGGTGCCTACAAAAATTGTAACAAGTTTCTAATACAAGTATTTTGTCATGGTGTTCTCTTGCAAGAGTTTCCATGCAAATCATGTGTTGTCTTGTGTTCCTCATTGCTATACTGTTATGGATGATTAAGTTTTGAAGTATTGCTATTGTGATTAATTAAGTTTTGAAAAGTAAAAGTTTCTTGTTATACTGATTCAACCCCTCCCCACTCAATATAATTGAGTGCTCTCCATTGTCTTCTTGTTTACTTGGAATAATTGAGTAATTATCTTGCTCTATCTGAGATGTCTCCTTTAGAGAACTAATGATATGCAGTTCCTTCTAGATCAACATGGATGATTGTTCCTCTTCATCAAAAAAGTTGAGCAAGGATTGTGAGGTAGAAAGGAAATCTATCCCATCATCCTTATTTCTTGATTAAAAGGGCAAAGACAAGCTTTTAAGGACAGGATCCTTCCGTGGATTCTCTTAATGCATTTTCCTCTTGAATACATACTCTCTTTTAGTTCGACTCCACGCGCACGAGTAGTCATTGAACATATTTACTTTTTAGCACAAATGGATCCATACTAAGAATATCTTGTCATAAAGTCGCCATTGGCCTCATCTCAAAAATGTTGGAGGTTACCAAAAACCTTTTGATGGTTTGAATAGGAAGAAGACATAAGCTGCACAATGTGATGCATGTTTGGATAATACCTAGCATTATGATCTCTTATCTCATGGAAAGAAAAAATTGTTCATGTTGCCATCAAGAGGGGCCTTTGAGGCAAACCTTACAGGTGGAGATAGTCTAAGTCTATCCTTCCCATGGGAAGGACCATCACTTCTATACAAATGCCTGACATTGTTGAGTAGAACCAAAGTTTCCAGACTCAGACTCAGACTCGGTTCGGACTCGGCAAGGCCGACTCGACTCGTGACTCGGCAACGACTCGGCAAAATTAAAAAAAACTTGAAATTTAGAGATTTTTAACAATTTAAAACTTGTTTTATGCACCCATTATTAATAAAGCTTAAAGACACTATAACATCATCAAATAGAAGCTCTAGCTCATCCTCAGGCTCAACCTCAGAGTAGTCTGTCTGCCTCCTACAAAGGCGTCTAAGGTAGGTCCTGGATGACAGAGTAGCCATAGTCTCGGCCTATGAGGTGCCACAATGATCAAAATCAGTTGTGCCTGTGCTGGATCGTGCTCTATCCTCCTCCTCTGCCATAGCCACAGCCTCAGCCTCTCTGTCTGCCATGTTTGACATGCCGCGGCGCGAGTCCTGGAGCTCGAACTCGGCGTGTTTTACCATAACTCGCCTGACTCGCCCGAGTTAGATGAGTTATGAGCAAAACTCGCCGAGTCTGAGTCCGAGTCACGAGTTGTCAAAACTCACCGAGCTTGGCTCGACTCGCCAACTCGACAAACAAGCGAGTTTTGGTACTCTGAATAGAATCATTCTATTGAAACGGTCTCTTCATATTTGTCATATCATCACTACCATCCCCCATCTCATATTGCCACACTATGTGGAACAATTTAAAAAAACTTTCCATCCACTAAATTTATATAATTGTTCCAATATTCCTCCTATCTTCAGAATCGTTTAGGGACAACACTTTTGTAATGAGAAATTCCATGTAAGCTGGTAGGATGGCATAATGCAAATTAATTTTAAGAGAGCTCTACTCCAACTCTAACATTTCTATCAGGGGGGGAATTAAGACAAGGAAACTATTTTATACAATTGATGTATTCATTTCTAATAAAGATTAATGTTTTTATTAAATAAGATCAGATAGATGAATGCGATCCATAGATGAGATGAAACAGTGCCAAAAATAAAACCATGTCTCTTTTAATGACAGAAAATCGAACAACTATAAATTTATTGTAATAGCTTGAATTTTACCTTTTTCATGTACATGTCGACTAAAATGGGCAACTCAGACCTCGGTTTCCATCCACCAAGTAATGTGCCTTTTAAAGTACGCCCACTAAGAAGTGGGCCATAATGTGCTGAAAGTTCCATTTTGCCACTTGGAACTCCAACTACAACTGCCATTCCCCAGCCCTGCAATGAAATTTACAAAAGCTTTTAAAAATTGTTTGTCTTTTAAAAATGGTTTGTCTTTTTCTTAACTAGTAAAATTTAAAGATAATCCCAATCCCACATTTCGTATGAATATTATCTATGAATAGTGAGCCGAAAAGAACACAAAGATTAATTTCAACTATAAAATAAAATTACATCGCAACAGGATTCTAAAGCAATCCGTATCACGTCAACATTTCCAACACATTCGAAACAATAATCTGCTCCCCCTGCAGTTATTTCCTTTAGAACCTGCCAAAAAAGCAAATACATGTTCAAGACTAGAACTGCCAATCGACCATATTCATTTAAGAAAATTTTCAATGAAAAAAATACTTCTAAAGAATACTCTCTTTGGAACTGGAAACAAAAACACGTTTCCAACGAATGTTATATTTGAAAATGGGATAATGAAAAGTCTTCTACATGAGGATGTCTGTAGATTCTCAAACTTGGGATGTATAGTCATTCAAGAGCCAAAGAGCAGTACTGATTGATATATTATGCAAAAATAAATAATTCAACTATCATATACACAAGCATAAATGGCATATATATCGAATGATAGAAATTCCTACACGTAAATATGAACCAAAGTTTAGCTTCAAGAGCAGCATAGTATGAAAATTGATGATATATATACATATATATCCAATGTTTAGCTTCAAGCGCAGTATAGCGTTCGAACCCATTGAAGCTATTTTTTTTAAGCAATGATTAAAGCTAGAGTCAAGAAGATGAAATGGAAGAAAAACCAATTAAGTAACTAGTTATTGAGTTATTAAAATAAAGGTAATATGATACTAACATTGCAAACCCATATATACAATCAGAATTGACTTTTGCTGAAGCATTACTTATCTTTAATCTTTTTAAAGTAGACAGAATTTTTGTCAGAAGTAACAATGTACATTATTGCCTCTCATTGACTTTATTAATCTTGACATGTCCAAGGATCTCTTTTTCTTAGATTCTTACAGTCATACCTCCCCATTTTAGGTGATCCCACAAAATTTTATTTGTTTAGAAGATAAGAAAGGATCTCTCCCTTTACCTCTTTGTAGCTTTTGTGTAATTATTTCACAATTAGATTTGACTCCACTTACAATTTGATTGGGCATTTGCTTGGGTTCTCTATACTTTTCTTGCAAAACATCTTGCTTATACCTCCATTGTCCATCTCAACTTTATGTTTCACCAAAGTTCTGCAGAAATTTAGAATAAAGGTGTGGGTTTTGGGGGACAGGTGAACCATGGACACAAATTAGGGTAAATGGAGGAACGACTGAGTAATGATAGAGCAAATATAATATAGTATTTGGAAAAAAAGATATAAAAAATATATAAGAATCAAAAATAGTAGATAATAAATTATTAAACACAATACATTGAAAATGTCAAATATCAATATTATATTCAAAATTTCAATACAATGATTACATTGAAGTACAATGAACCGATGTTTTAGTAGTCTAATTATCTCCCCCCAAATGTCATGGCAAAGTCCTCATTGCTAGAATTGCTAGATGTGGAGCCATCTAATTGAAGCTCCTCCAAACGAATTCCTCATTAATTTTCACTGACCCCTCTAGGCCTACATCCCATCCTGCTGCTAGATTCCTTGTACATAAGCATGTTGCAATCCATGCGACACAATTCACTTTACAGTATGACTACAAATTTATCCATTCTCCTTGAGGTAAACATTTCTCTTGATAGAGTGAATGAAGTTGTATGAAGAACAATTCCTCTACTGGTAAAGGAACTAAAAACATGGTATGGTGGCATGAGACAATCCAGGAATGTCGTGGGATTTATATCAGATGATATCGTGCAAAAAGATTGTTTATTTAGGGTATAACTGAAGTGTTGTTGCTTGCTAGGTTGATCTGGAAGGGTTTTTGGAGGCATATAAGCCATTGCTAGGCTGGCAGAGGTATAAGGAACCTACAGCAGCACTCAGGAACAAACTGACCTTTGGAAGGTGAGAAATAGCTTCAGCAGCACTCAGAAAAACAGTTGCAAACCTGAATGTGCCTTTGGAAGGAGTTGGAGGAATCGTGAATTCTGTAGGATCAGATATCATTGCTTACTGTCCATTGGGGGTTTCAATGTTCGTGAATTCTGTAGGAGCATATTTTTGAGAATTGTCGCCTATATGCTGCAAGTTTGTATTTAATCATTGAAGTTTGGTGATTTTGTTGTGATTTTGTAGCATTGCGTGGGTCTCATTGCCTCCAAATTTAGATTAGAATTTGTTTTCAAGTATTTTTTTAGTTGAATGGAAGAATTGTTGAATGCATTTGCATGAAATTCATTAATCCATACCACTAGCTTCTTGCTGATCGTAAGTTTGCCTTGTTTGGTCAACTGGAACTTAAACCGAACTTAACTTCAATTTGTGCTTGCTCATTGATATGCATCAAATTGATGGTGTTGATGTTGTTTGGTATTGAATTTGAACATCTATAAATTCACCTTAGATGATTGCACTAAGCTTGTGTTGAGTTGTTCTTTGATGACAAAGCCTTGCTTGGTTGAATTTCATTGAATCGTTCACCATCTCTTGCATTCTAGGTTTTAAGATAGGATTAGAATAGAACTTTTAAACCCATCCTCTTTTGCATTTTATTTGAAAATCTTTGTTAGAAGTAGTAGATTGAGAACTCAAATTGCAAAATTATTCGAAATCATTGGCAAGCCTACTCCCATTCATGACAAGTTTGAAATCTTTAGAACAATTGTGTAAGTCCCCAAGTGAAAACAGCAATTCATATCAAACCATTGAGTTACCCACATGTCAAGAACAGATATTTGAAACCTTAGAATCTTCTTAGTTGATCAAAATATTTAGCATCTGAGGTGATTTTGTTCAAGAGAGGGTTAAAATACTTTGGTATTTTATTCTGTGTTTGAAGTGCCTAAAAAACCACATCAACAGATCCTTAACTTGGCAGGGGCATGACAGATTTTAATTACATGCTATTTGGAAATTGCTGCCCCATAATGTTCTTTATGCTGCCCCATAATGTTCTTTATTTAATTTTATTTTGAATGCCTTATTATTTTATGAATTGTTAGGACTCATGGTACCACCATTTTCACATTAATCAACTATGTTAAATTTTCAAAGACCTATGAACTTGTCTTGGTGGGGGCATGACAGTCTACCCTTCCCAAAATTGCTTGTCTTCAACCAATGTCAGTTTAAATCTGTTAAGGAATCATTTTGCCAATGCTAGGATCCCAAATCAACTTTGGAGATTTGTAATACCTAGATCCTCCTTTAGCTTCTGCTATGTTACTCTGATATAATTTTGAAAATTCTTCACCAAGTGATGTTTACTCATTGTTGTGTCCAACTCTGTACTACCATGATGCCCTTAAGAGTTAATTTAACCTTTGCCAAATGACCAATATAATATTTAAACGTCATAAGGTTGGTACCAATAGAACCGACTATGTTATATTTTCAAAGCCTTGTGAACTTGTCTTGATGGGGGCATGACATACTAAGAAAGAAGAAAGGATATCATGAAAATTGCAAACAAACCATTTTCCTTTATAAGTTGGACATGGTGCTTCAGCAACTATGCTTTGGAGATGAAACCTTTCAGGCATGGATAGAATTAAGTCATTTTCTTTAGGATGAAAACCCTTAGGCTGTGGTACAAGTTCTAAAGTGTCAATAGAATCTTTGGTAGTGTGTAGTTTGAATATTGGAATATCTAGTAAGTTGTACCAATTTGTCAGCTTTCCAATTCACAGTATGTTGTCAATTAAAATTATAAAAAATATATATGATTGTGGTTGGCGCATTTTTTTTGTGTCTATTATTTGTGCTTTTCATAAGGGTCATTGCAGCAATATTCACCTTTTCTATGTTTGTTATATGACTATTTTCATAAGGGACATTTTAGTGTGACCCTATCTTCATCCTATGCAACTAGTAAAGATCACATTGCCTAGCCACAACTAATTTAAGCTTCAGCCCTCACATTTATCTACAAATCTTGGTATCTTTTCTTCCCATGCATAGACCGAGGAAATGAATATTTTGCAACTTGCAACTATTATTTGTTGCCATGATTTTCTATGGATTCCTGCAATCTTCAGTTGTGCATCCTTCAAACATGCTTGCAATTTTTCAGGCAACCCATGATCTCAACAAACCTCATTTTTCAGCAACTTCCCACATACTCAACCTTCATTATTCTTAACCTTCTTCGAATTCCATATGATTGACATAATCCAGCTCAAATGCCAATGTTGATAAAAACTAAAGAATGAGATTGAGAGATAATGGCATGCTTTCTCAGGTTCAAAGCATCATATTATATTATTGAACATATACTAAAAATAGAAAGTAGTCACAAATTAAAAATAGACGATAGTTAAAACAACCTCATAAAAGACTAACAATTGTTGGTGTTGGAAATAAGCCACACCCGGACCGACGATGGACTGGTCCAAGAGGGGCCAGTAGCTCAGTGGTAGAGCACTCCAGCAGCGTATGGAAGGTCCTAGGTTCGATTCCTAGCTGGTCCATGTCTCTACATGGTATCAGAGCCAGGTCCAGGCGAGGAGCCCCAAGCACACGAGAGGTGTGGCTTAAGAGGGGGTGTTGGTGTTGGAAATAAGCCACACTTGGACTGACGATGGACTGGTCCAAGAGGGGCCAGTAGCTCAGTGGTAGAGCACTCCAGCAGCATATGGAAGGTCCTAGGTTCGAGTCCTAGCTAGTCCATGTCTCAACAACAACCACTAATTAAATAATGTTCAAGAATCCACTTTATTATATTATTGTTCTAATACATTTCATCCCAAGCAACCATGACTAGCCTTTGCATACAATTGTAGTCTCAAGTACACTTTGGCACAACCTTTTGTTAGGTGTATAAATCCTCTCTATGTAAGTTTTTCTCAAGCTCTAGCAAAACCCCACGGAACTCAGTGTGCAAGTCACAATTCCATGCAAACTCAAAGGTGCCTCTACCTTAGGAGAAGTCAATGAATGTAAGATGTTAGATTTCATGGTTAGGTTGTTAGAGTGGTGTTGTGACCTAATCACGCATCACCCCATTCCAAATGGGGACTCCCTACTGTTGTGAGGTATTCACACATCGCCCCATTGCAAATGGGGACACCCACTTTTTTTTTCCTGCTTTCTAGGTCGTGTTAGGGTCCTTAGCTATTAGCCTTTGCATTAGAAAGGTATAGGTGCTCAAATGGCTAGGAGTTAGGTAGATAGTCTTGCATGAGTACGAGGTAAGTTTATAAAGTCTAGATATCATGAGCTCAAATGAAGAAGGATTGTTAATTAAAGGGTCACTTCAAGTGCTACTCTTGGGGAGCAAATTTCACTTCAAGAACACTCCTTATGTAAAGATCTAAAATTCACTCTAAGACCTCATGATGTTCATGCCATCATATATTGAAGTCAAGAGTGTAGGTGAAAGTGAGCAAGGGAGAGTTTGGTCTTGATTTGAAATCCACAGCCTCTAGAAGGACTTCATCTTCAAGGTCAGGTGAGTGAACTTCAAACTTCATGAACTGACAAATTGGAGTGAATTTCCTACTTCATGAGTTAAACATTTGGAGCAAATTTCCTACTTCATGAGTTCAACATTTGGAGTGAATTTCCTACTTCATGAGTTCAACTTTTGTAGCGAACTTCATGAATGAGAGAATTGAAGCGAATTTCACCTTCAAAGCATCATGAGCGAAATGGAAGATAAAGAAATGAAGGAAATTTGGGACCACTTCATGTTCAAGCATTCACAAGCGAACTTCATGACTTCATGTTTTGGAGCGAACTTCATGACTTGGCATCTTGGAGCGAACTTCATGAGTTAGACTTTTGGAGCGAACTTCATGCTTAAGAGATTTGGAGCGAACTTCTTCATGTTGAAAATGGAAGAATGAGGGAAATTTAAGAGCGCCTACTTCATGTTCAAACGTTCAGGGGCAAACTTCACGAGTTGGAAGATTGGAGTGAATTTCATGAATGAGCACACATGAATGAATTTCAACTTCATGAGTTGAGCTTTTGGAGAGAACTTCATAAGTTGGGAATTGGAGCGAATTTTGCCTTCAAGCTTTCATGGGTGAAATTGGAATAAAGGAATGAGGCAAATTTGAGAACAAGAACTTCATGAATTGATGATTTCAAGCGAACTTCATGAGTTGCAATTTTGGAGCGCACTTCATGACTTCACCTTTTGGAGCGAATTTCATCAATGAGCACACATGAGCGAGCCTACATGAGTGAAATTGAAAGAGAAATGAAGGATGATTGATAGCATTTAGCCTTGAATGGATTCAATTTGAAATGAACTTCATGAGTTGATGATCAAGAGCGACTTCATGAGTTGACAAATTGGAGCGAACTTCATAAGTTGGCAAATTGGAGCAAACTCCATGTTGGAGACATTTGGAATGAACTTCACAAGTCAAGAAAATAGAGCGAAGTTCATACAAGTATACTTATGAGTTGATGATTAGGAGAGAATTCCATTTAGGTGAACTTCATGAGTCAAGGAAATGGAGCGAATTTCATGCAAAAGTGAACTTCATGAGTTGACAATTTGGAGCGAACTTCATGAGTTGACAAATTGGAGTGAACTTCATGTTTGAGAGATTTCAAGCGAACTTCATGAGTTGGGAATTTGGAGCGAACATCATGTTTGGAAGAGACAAGCAAGCTTAGCAAGCAAGGTGACTGAAATAAGACTTCATGTGCACACCACTTAGAGCAAATTTCAAATACACTTCGTGAGTTGAGAAACAAGAGCGAACTTCATGAGTTCAAGGTTTGGAGCGAACTTCATGACTTGGAAGATTGGAGTAAATTTCATGAGTTGAGAAAGACAAAAGAACTTAATAAGCAAGGTGATTGAAACAAGCTTCACGTGCACACCATCTATAGCAATCTTCATCTTCAAACATACATAAGCGAATCTCAACTTCATGTGCAAACCTACATAAGCAAACCTCAACTTCATGAATTAACATGCATGAGTGAATTTCATATTGAACTTCACAAACTTAACAACATGAGAAAACTTCATGAATTCAAGGAGGGGAGCGAACTTCACCCTCTAGCATACAGGAGTGAACTTCGTGAATGGACAAAGAGGAACGAACTTCATGTTTTGAACTTCAAGAGCGAATTTCAAGTGTAAAAGTTATGGAGTGAATTCTACTTCATGTGTTCCTAATTGAGGGTGAATTTGCAAGATTGACTACAAGACCACTACATTGGAAGAGAATTGATGATTGGAAAGAGTCATTTTGAGTTGAAAAGATGAAAGGTGAGAATTCAAAGATCACTTCATAAGAAGAAAGATCAAAGTGAACTTCATGAGCAAGGGTTTAGGAGTAAACTTCAAGAGCTCCTCTCCACGAGCAAAAAAAACAACTTCAACTGTCCCTTCATGAAGGGGAATTCTCTTTATATACTCTTATTAAACCTATATATCAAGTGTATTTGATGCTTGTTTGTTTTGCAGAAGATGAAGAAAGAAATAAGGAGATCACACAAGAAGCATTCACTTACACAAAGACATGATCTACGACATCAATGACGTGAAGGGAGTCACAAGAGAAGGAATACCAAAGGAGAGAGACAATGGTGACATCGAAAGATCATCAATACTTCAAAACTAAGATCTATACCTTGCACTTCCACGATCAAGGCATCCGAGAAGACAGTTTCAGAAGAGTTAATCAAGTTAGAAGACCATTGCTATCATCGTTGAAGCTGGGTAATGTTGAGTATCAAGAAATATTCCTTCATGCTGATCTATCAAGCCTACAAGTACAAGATAAAGGTCGCGTCCCAATCATCATCCCAATCACTATCTCTACCAATCAGAGAAGTTCCACATCAGCATGTCTAGATGCAATGTACCTAACTCACCAGTGATGGCACAAACTCTGAGGCACCTACCCTTGTTATCTATTGGTCATGCCAAAATGTTGTAATCATTTCATTGGCCAAATTGAGATTGTTGTAACAAACCCTAATTAGGGTTTTCATTGTAGAATCTTGGCCATTGATGGAGATTCAATCCTGCCCATTCATTGTAAATGAGCTGTCTATAAAGGCTCAAGTCTCTCATTTGTAAAGGCTAATAGCTAGAATAGTGAATAAATAGCTAATAGTTAGTAATAGGAGAGAATAGAATAGCAATTAGAATAGAAATAAGATTAGGAGAAGACAAAGATTGTTGCCAAAACTTGTTGTAGAGAACAATTGATTTCATTGAAGTTATGGTGAATTTGATTTGTTGCTTCAACAACTCGCATGGTCTTTACTTCTCAATTTACTTTCATGTTGATTAGTTTGAATGGAGGAAATTGTTGAATGTATTTGTGTGGAATCCATTTAGTCCATACCACTAGCCTCTTGCTGATTGTAAGTGTGCCTTGCGTGGTCAACTGGAATGATAAGAGTCTAACTTCAAATTGTTATGCATCCTTTGTTTATGCATCAACTTGAATGGTGAGCAATGTTTGATGGTAATGGTTTGAACATCTTTGAAACATCCTTAGAAGATTGCACTGAGCTTGTGTCAAATTGTTCAAGTTGATGGTGAGACCTTGCCCAATAGGATTCCACCTAGTCATTCACTCATCTTCTTACATTCTAAGCTTTAGGAGTAGCGTAGACTTATCAAACCCTATCTCTTTTGCTCTTTTTTTATCTTCCAATTGAGTAGATAGGACCTAAGTTCCAGTAAATCAAGCATTCAATTCAACGTAAGTCCCCTTGTGATTCCAGCATAATCACATCAACCAACAGAGCTTATCCACACGTAGTGACCTGTTGATGTGTCTTTTATACACGACACGACCAAACACAGAATAAAATACCTAAAGGTACCTTATCCTCTCTTGAATAAAGCTTCCCCGAATGCTAAAGATCTCACGGAAGGATCAATCGGAGTAGCTCCAAGGTTCTTGTATGTAGGTTCTCTACTTGTGGATAAGCTCTTGCGGTATGATGTGATTTTGCTAGAATCACAAGGGGACTTACATTCGATGACCTGAGCGTCCGATTTGCTTTGGATATCATTGGAACGTGGGTCTTTATTGATCCTTGATTTTAAAAAAGGGAAAAAGGATAAGGGTTGGAGAAGGATCTAATTCTAACGCTAAGAATGTAGGAGCAATGGATGACCTTTGATGAAATTCTAACTAAGTCTTGCTTTGACATGCTATGATCATCTCCACAAGGCTAGTGCGATCTTTTAAAGATAGCTTTATGATGTTCAGATCACCGCTACAAGCATAGACACCATCGAGTTGATGCATATCAATGAAGAAGCGATAATTGAAGTTAAACTTAAGTTGAATGATTCTAGTTGACTACGCAAGGCAAGTTTGCAATCAACAAACCACTAGTAGTATGGATATACAAATCTCATCATTGATCATACAAATTTCTTCCATTCATCTAATAACATGAAATTAAATTTGAGAAGTATAGAGACCATGCAAATTGTAGAATCGACACATAGAATTCACCATTCCTTCAATGAAGTTTACATGTCTTTTGCAACAATGTCTTGGCAACAATCTTTGCCTTCTCTTTCTACTCTACTCTAAAATGCTACTAATTATAGACTATCCTCTCTAACTATTTCCTATTCTTTGACTATTAACTATTAACCTTTACAAATGAGGAGCCAGGACTTTATATAGAGAGCCCTTTACAAATTGATGGCTCTAATTGACTTAGAATCAATGGCTAGGATTACAAGACAGAAACCCTAATTAGGGTTTGTTATAACAAACTTCCCTAGCCAATGAGAAAATTACATTCAATATTGAGAACCAATAGGAAACAAGGGTAGGTGCCTCGAAGTTCGTGTCGTCCCCGATGAGTCAAGTACATTGAATCTGGACATGCTGAGGTGGACCAATCCGACTGGAGGAGCAGTGACTGGGATGCCACCTTGTCTAACGTCTGTGCCTTGGTTGATCTTCCTTCGTCCTTGATGTACTTTGATGAAAAGCGTACCCCCTTGACTCCCATATGCTTGATGAGGCCTCCTTACTGTCAAGTCTTTCCTTCTCCAGTAGCATATCTCGCCCTGAAGTGCTGGCAAAGCCTTTCTTTGTTATCTTGTGGTAGAATGAAGTCTTGAGGCTAACTTGAACTCCTTGAACGCCCCTAGTCTTCCAACGCTTCAAAGCACCTTGAGTCCTCCCTTTTTGCATGTGGATCGTCCTTGATGATGATGGACTGGAAGAGGTCGTCCTTGCCCTGGCTTGGTCTTCTTCCATCTGCAAAACCAACCAAAAGGTGATTAAGGACACATAATGAATTCATTCTAACATAGCATTTCCTACCTTAAATCATCAACAAGAAGACATTAAAATCAAGTTTGCTCAAGATTCTCCCCAGGGACATGCTCTATAAGAATTTCGCTTTATACCCTTTGGAAGGGTCAGGAACGAAATTTGCATTCTTGGCCTAAATTCTTCTCACTTTGTGACCATACTTGCTTAGATGCATGCCTAAGGATCCCTTTAATCTCAACCAATACCAAGTTTGAGGTAATATTGGAGCAAGATGGAGTCTTTTAGGATTTCACTCTGGACCCTCTGGAAGGGGTAGGAGTGAAATTCTTGTTTAGGCTCAAGTTCTATCACTTCTCCACTCCAAAATGTCTTCCAAGGCAAGCATACACTAGTCCTCTCTCCACCAAGGCCTAGGAATCTATCTCTTGACCTTCATCATGAGCAAATTAGGTGAAATTGAGAATTTCACTCTGGACCCTTTGGAAGGGTCAGGGGCGAAATTCTTGACTTGCTTGTTATCCTTCACCTAAGTCTACTCTTTTCACTTTTCATACCTGGACTTCCATTTTTTGAATCCCTCTCTCAACATGACAAAACTTGATTGACCCTGAAAATGGCTAGAAAGGAGAATTTCGCTAAGAATCATGGCTAGGGACAGGACCTATTTAGGATTTCGCCCTGGACCCTTTGGAAGGGTCAGGAGCGAAATCCTTGTCCTAGCTCAAAATCTTTGTTTTTGGTGGCCAAAATCCATCCAAGGGCAATCCTAGGGGCATCTCCCAACTTCTCTCGCCTTGGTCTAGGCTTGGCTTGGCACAAATTTTGGAAGATAGAATAGGTTTTAGGATTTTCGCTTTGGACCCTTTGGAAGGGTCAGGAGCGAAATCCTTGCTCTTGTGCTTATTCCTTCATTCTTCCATTTCAATTCACCTCAAAGGCCAAGAAAACATTACTCCATTCCTATCTAGGCCATAAGAACCAAAAGTTTGATTTGTTTTGAAGGGGAAATAGGTGATCTTAGGAATTTCGCTCTAGACCCTTTGGAAGGGTCAGGAGCGAAATCCTAGTTTTTGCTTAATTCCTTCATATTTGTTGATTATTAGCAACCCAAAGTTATGCCCAAGGACATCTCCAATCCTAATTCACCTTGACCCACACTAGACTTGGCACAAAACTGAGAGCAAAGAGTGGTTTTGTGAAATTTCGCTCTAGACCCTTTGGAAGGGTCAGGAGCGAAATTCCAACTCTAGGCTTGACTCTTCATCTTTTCAACAACCAATCTTCTTTGGAAGGCAAAAATACATCACTCTTTACCCAAGGAACAAGGTTTGTAGCCTAAACAAGGAAGCAAATGAGGCTTATGAAGAATTTCGGTCTGGACCCTTTGGAAGGGTCAGGAGAGAAATTCAAGTTTTAGGCTTAATCTTCATCTTTCAATGCTCTCAACCACTTCTCAAGGCAAGAACATATCAATCCACCTTCCAACATGCCTTAGAAACCAACACTTGGCCAAAACTAGGAAGGAAATGAGAGCTACGGGGATTTTCGCTCTAGTCCCTTTGGAAGGGTCAGGAGTGAAATCCTCATTCTTGGTTAATTTTCCACTTCATTCATCCAATTCTTTCTCAAATGTGATCAATTCAACTTCCTTTCATCATAATCAAGGTAATCCATCATCAAACTAGCTCAAGACAAGGCCAACCTAGGGTTTAAGGCAAAAAAGGAGGTCAAATGGAGGATTTCGCTCTAGACCCTTTGGAAGGGTCAGGAGTGAAATTCTCTTTCCAAGTTGATTTCCATCCTTTCATCGCCTCAAACCTCCTATCCAAGGAAAATATGCATCCAAGTCTCCCAAATCATTCCTTAGAAGCTCCAAACTCGATCAAGTTAAAGAGCAAAATAGAGAAAAAATGAATTTCGCTCTGGACCCTTTGGAAGGGTCAGGAGCGAAATTTTCCTTCTAGGCTCATTTTCACTTTTTTCCTCCCTTCTTTGGCTTGGATATAACTCATTAGGCTTCTCCTGATTATCCTCCAGTCCAAGTTAGCATTCACTTCAAGGTTTTGTGAAGAAAAAGGGTCTTGTATGAATTTCGCTCTGGACCCTTTGGAAGGGTCAAGAGCGAAATTCCTCCTTATGCTCAAACCCTGACTTCATTTTCATATTTCTTCCCTCCAAATAAGTGTTTTGCCCTCAATAATGCCTGGGAATGAGTTAGTTCTAAGTTTGGATCAAAGTAGAATGTCCTATAGAGGAATTCGCTCTAGACCCTTTGCAAGGGTCAGGAGTGAAATTGAAATTCGCTTTGGACCCTTTGGAAGGGTCAGGAGCGAAATTTGACATTTTGGACTCTCCGTCAAGATTCATATATGGAATAAAGTATAAGTGACATTTCCTTATATCTTTCTTCTTTCTTATACTTTAAGTTATATTCCATATATACTGTCAGGATGTTTGAGAGCGGTTTTGGACCTCCAAGAGTTATAATGCAAAATCTAGTTTTTGGAGGATTCTTCAATTTTCCAGACTTGGTCAAATTTCAGGATCAGGATGACATTCCTAACTTAGCCAAATTTCAGGACATTTGAAGATCAAGATGACATTCCAGACTTCATCACTCACCAATTTGACTTAACTCAGACCTTCAAAGATGATATTCACTTACCAAGCTTCATTGACCTCCTCAAACTCAAACAAGACACAATTAGCAACAAGAGCAAAACTTTGTCCTAAGGAAGACTTTCAAAGATGACCCTAACCCGGAGCATCCACTGACTCACCTTGGCTCAAGCAAAGCCTGCCATCCTCGTGATCCCTCTGGCGACACTCAAAATGCAAAGGCTAACAGACAAAACCCTAAAAACCTAGAAAGCAAACCCCAAAAAGCAAAAAAAGTAGGGGTCCCCATTTGCAACGAGGCAATGTGTGAATGCGTCACAACATGACCCTACATTCATGAACCTTGGAGTCTTCTCAAGTGATCCTTAAGCTAATCTTCAGCATTTGGAAGATTTTGTTCAAGAGAGGATAAGATACTTTTGGGTATTTTATTCTGTGTTCGCATGTGCATAAAAAACACATCAACAGAATTGGCGCTAGAAGGAGGGCCTCCACTTCGCTAAAGTGAAAGATTTCTTGTAGATCATGATGCAGAATCGTACTACCTGAAGAATATCTCATCTTAGGTGAACAACAAGACATCATCTCACAGTTGAACACTCTTGCTTGGAGAAATCAAAGAAGCCGCGCTGAATTCTGACAAGTGAGAGTTGTAATTGATAAAGAAGAACAGCTGGGGAATTTGCCTCCAATCATCATCATTCCAAGAGCGAGCAATACCGAGATCAACCTGCTACAAATCAACAAAGAAGAAATTGAAATCTGTGCAAAAAAATGGTGTACTGAACATGAATCACTATGGTGCTACCTGCTCTTGTTAGAAGAGGTGAACCAGCTAGAGAAGGCGAATTCAAGCAACCAGACTTAGGAGACGAAAGAGATATCATAGCCAGTTTAAACAACCTTGCTTGGGAAGTGAAAACAAGTGCACCACAATACATTGGAGTTACTTTTGTGTTGGACAAAGAAGAAGAGATAGTGGACAAAATTGAAGCTCCAGTCGAAAGAGATTTGCTCGCTTAAAGATTACAAGATCGAGTTGCTCCCAGATAAGAAGTAAAACTCTATTCAAGGGGTCGTCATTTTCAATGGTATTGCCACATAGAGGATTGGACGAAGTAGTGCAACCAGACTTGGAATTAGGCAACGTGCAAGAAGACATCCTCTCGGGATTGAACGACCTAGCTTGGAGAGTCAGGAGAAGCGAAGAAGAGTACACGAGAGTTCGAACCTTGTTAGACCGAGAAGAAGCAAAGGCTGAAAGAATTCGAAGAATAATTAGTTCACACTGGAGTGTATAGGTTCTTTCCCACCCAAGAAGCACCAAAGGATAGATGTGCAACACCAGAAGCTGAAAGAGCAGAATATAGCACTGACATTCCACATAGAGGAAAGAGCAGAGGATGAAGATGAAGCAAGCGCAAGTGAGAGCGCACCTCAACCATCTCATTCAAGAGGATCAAAGAGAAAAAAAGATCATGAAGAAAAGGAGACTTCAAGAAAGAAGCATAAATCAAGTACAAGTCGTCCTTCCTCTAGGCATGAAGAACAAAGGATAGAAAAGGAGTTGAGCCAAGGGGCCAATGAATCAGCAGAATCTACAATCCATATTGATAAAGGCAAAGAAAAAGCATCTCAAGAAAAAGATCTCACCCATCTCATTCAAGAGATCGAAGGAAGTGAAGAAGAAGATAATGATGAGACTACCTCACCACCAAGAGATGAGCAAATACATGAGGAAGCACAAATTCAGGAAGGAAGATCTTCTATTCCAAAGTGGCTAAAAGAAAGACTAGCTCAAGAAGCAATAGTAGTTGAGGAAGAGCAAACATATGATATAGCGAGTCTTCTAAGCCAAACTCGAGAAATCACTGAGAAGAGGAAAGCTACAAAGATGTCAAAGGTGATTAGAGATGATTCGGGATCAAGGAAGTTGCAAATAGCTACTCCAAGGGTTGAGAATTACGAAGGTGAGATCACAGCGGAAGAGTATGACATGGAGACTATTGATTTGGGTCCACTCACCTCCAAGCAAGCTATAGGTGATGCAACTGATTCATTGAAAGCAGTTAATGACATGTTGAGAGCTGAAATAGAAAAGAATAGAAGATTAGAAAAGGAAAAAAGTGTGTGGAGGGATTATGTCCAGCAATTTCAGCAACCATTGAGGCATCAGAGTCCAGCAGCTACACCACCACCTTTGCTCCCTCCAGAATCAGTTGATCACATGGAGAAGATGAGGAACTCCACACAGTTGATGGATGCATGGATAGAGGATTCATATAATAGATTTAGCAAATTCATGAAGGACATAATGCAGACACTTGACACAGTCATAAAAGTCCTTGGGAGAACTCATGTCCTCATAGAAGCCTCTGAAGCATTTGCTCATGCTAGAGATATCGTCATTCCAATACTTCAAGTAATAAGGAAAACACCAAGGGAAGTCCTATCAAGAGAGAAGATAAGGAGAGAAGGAACAACACCTAGCCTTCTACAATGGAGTAGCTTACTTCGCATGAAGAAGATCATTTTTTAGGAGATTGGAAATGGGTGTAGTCAAGTTCAAAATGATATGCACCAAATCCATGATAAGATACTAGAAGTAGCACAGATTGTTTTGGAAAGAAAGATTGATCCCAGAACGATTATAGAAGCTAAGGAGTTGGAGGAAAGAATAAGAGCTATCTTCCATGGGACTGATGGAATGATCACCAAGGAACTATTGAACAATATGCTCGAGTTCGTAGTTTTAGCAAGCAAAACTCAAGAACTCGAACATGAATGGGAAGATGCCATTGTCAAAGCTTTCAATGAGGTCATGCACATGGAGGAGCGGTTGAAGTCTTTACTTGAGATCCCGATGACAGAGATAGATGATATGGTGACCAAATTCATCGAATATACCAAGAAGGAATGTGAGAAAGGGAACCAGATTCTAGAAGACAATTTGTTATGATCCCACTTGGCATTTCATTTTCCTATTGGAAGATGCTTCCTCGATTTCCGTATCGACACATTGTCATTGGTTGATTTTGTGTTGATGTTTATCTAGATAGGGTTTCATTTGTATCAAACCCTAATTAGGGTTTAGGTGGCAAGATCTTGACTCTTGATCTTCATTTGATCTCGGCCCTTCATTGTATTTGGGAGTTCTATATAAACTCTACTCATTTCATTTGAAAAGGTTAATAATAATAAGAATAAGAATAGGAGAGAAATAGGCAAAAGTGCTAGAATAGTGAATAGAGAGATAGAGATTTTAAGTGACAAGAGAAAGACATGAAGAATTGTTGTTGTTTGGCTATTGGATCAATTAAACATTGAAATTATGGTGTTTTTTGCTTAATCTTTGAAGCCTATTGCATGGTTCTTTATCTTCTCAAGTCAATCTTTGATGTTAGTTTAAGCATTTAGATTAAATGATGGAATGTTGCATTTGATATATTGTGAAACTCGTTATCCATACCACTAGCCTCTTGCTGATTGTGAATGAGCCTTGTGTGGTCAACTGGAACCTTTAAAGTTGTTTGAGTTCGATTGTTACTTAATCATTGATAAGCATTTGAGTAATGGTGTTTATGCTTAGCAACAATTTGAAAACCTCCAAATATCCTTAGAAGATTACACTAGTTCTAGTGGAGTTGTTCGTGTATGGCAATGCTATAACTAGTTGAGTTTAACTTGGGTCATTCTGCATCCATTCATTCTTAGGATAGCTTAGAACTTCCCTAAACCCTTATCTTTTACCATTTTTTGATAATCATTCAGTAGTGTTAGGAAGAAACTTCATTGCATACCATCTGCAAATTACTTCAAGAAATCTTTTGTAACCATAAATGCCCCTTGATGAAATAGCAATCACAACGACCAACAAAGCTTATCCACATGTAGTGACCTTGCATTCATGAACCTTGGAGTCTTCTCAAGTGATCCTTAAGCTAATCTTCAGCATTTGAGAGATTTTGTTCAAGAGAGGATAAGATACTTTAGGTATTGTATTTTGTGTTCGCATGTGCCTAAAAAACACATCAACACCTACCTTTTAGGTTCTCTTGGTCTTTGGTTTTGGTTCGTTGGGCCTTTTCGCGGCAGTCTCTTTGGTCTTGTTGACGTGTTTTTTATGAACAGGCCTAACACAAAATAAAGTTACCAACGGTCACCTTACTCTCTCTTGATCAAAGTAGGATTGCATGCTAAGATTGCAGGAAGTTCAAACAATCGACTCCAAGGTTCCTTTATGCTACGGACGTGACTCAGTTGGCGGATGTGATATGTTGGTAATCCAAGGGGACTTACGTTCGAATCGTTCTTTCACTCCTTTGTTGTGGCTTGGAACTTCATCATCAGATATGGCGATTATGTGATGCTTCTGCTTCGAAATCAACTAAAACTAAAGGGGAAAGGGTTACAGGATCTAAATCTACTCCTAAGGGCAATGATATCAATTAATAGTGCTCTAGTGGACAAATTCCAAATAAACCAAGCTCTGCTTCACCAAGTTTAACTACAACTCCACAAGAACCGGTGCAATCTTCTAAGGATGTTGAAGGATTTCCACATTGAGAAAGTGCACTTGAATACCCAGCACGGTGCAATCCAAATGACTATTCACAATCGAACTTAGCATAAATTTGGGGTTCAGGCTAACTTTGCACTGCATCTTATAAACAACAAGATGCAAAAAGTATGAACCATGGAAATTCATCAAACACAATTACATTCTTCATTGAAATCAAAACACTTTATCTAACAACTCAGAAAATAAAATTCTACTCTAAGTGAGAAAGGTGAAACCATGCAAGTTTTGAAAAAATAATTTAAGTGGACACCATCAGAGAACAATGTTTCACTGTCATTATTTCAAAAAACTTATTGCAACAATTTTATATAAAGCTCCCTCTCTTACAAATGAAGGAGTCACCCCCTTATATAGGCTTCAAGCCTTGGCTACATGCAAACCCTAATTAAGGTTTTCCCAAAAAGATTCCTCACACATGATGCAACAAGGTGGGAATCAACAATTAATACCCACTAAGCCCATATACAATTAATTCAAATAAGCCCAAAATGGCATTCATTTGTGCATTAAATGCACTCCTTACATCAAATTTGTCCAACGTGCATTGAATATTCCTCCATGCACAAATCACCCCATCATGCCATAAATGCACTATCATCTCCACATGCGATGGCTGCATGTAAAAGGAATCTGCCATAATGCCTTAAATGCGATGGTTGCATGCAAAAGATACTCCATTAATTCATCATGCACTGACCTGGCTGCCACTTGGTGAGAAACCCCTGAAGAGAGAAAACTTCAGGAGAGAAAAATTTGATCCATGAAGAATTTTATTGAAGTTTTTCGAACTTTCCTTGCTTTGGAGGAGATTTTTAATGATTTTCCACCATCTCCTATTTTTTAGGAACTTTCCTAAATTTTAGGAATTGGGTCCAAGAGAGAGAATTCCCTCATGAATCCAAATCTGCAAAAAAATTGAAATTCTGATGAGACTTAATGCCTAAAAATGGATTTTTTTAAGTTTTTTACTGAGGGGAGTTTTTACTTTTTCATTCCATTCCTGACCCTCAATTACCCCTTTGCCTTAGAAGATTTTGAATTCCTTCACTTAGGTTCTAATTTCACTTTGTGATGGAATTCTTCATTTCATCCATTTTCCATGCCCATTTGATTTTGGAGCCTTAATTCTTCCATGGGTGGAATTTTGACTCGGAGCAAGGATATTCACTTTTCTCACATTTTTCATGCCATGGGCATTTTGGCACCCTACTCCATCCTTGAGTGGAATTTTGCATGTGTCAAGGAATTTCATCACCTTCATTTCTTCCTTGCCTTGACCACTCTAGCACCTTTCCTAATCACCTGGGCGCATTTTCTTCTTCAAGGAGGAATTTTGACTTTTCAATGTTTTCCCTAACATTGTGATTTTAGCGCCCTCCTAGCTTCTTGGGCGTGGAATGCATTAAGTGGTGGAATTTTATCATTTCATTCATTTTCCATGGCATATTAACCTTGGTGCCTTCACTTCCCCTTGAGCGCTAGATTCAGTTGATGGAGGAACTTGCACGTTTTTCAAACTCTCCATGGTGATAAGGATTTGGCGCCCTCCACTCTTCCTTAGGCACTAATTTTGCTTAGGCATGGAACTTTGGTGGATTTGCTTTTTTCCATGAAGACCTCCTTTTGGCATCCTTATTCCATCCTAGGGCACTAAAATACATATGCTAAAAAATTTCCAAATTTCCACAGTTTCCAAGAAGATCCCACTTTGGCACCCTTCTTCCACCCTAGGACACTAAAAACACCTAGTGATGGATTTGCAACTTCAAACAATTTTCCATGAAGACACCATTTTGGCACCCACCTAAGGACTTGGGCGTCATTTCCAAGACATAAGAGAATTTTCCATTTTTATCTTTCCATGAGGACTTAAATCTAGCGCCCATTCTATTCCTTGGGCGCTAAAACCACTACATGAAGGAAAATGCCTTATTTCTTTTCCAGACTTGATTGATTTCCAACTTTCCTAATCAGGATGCCATTTGGGGGGGTTGAAGTGATTTCCTAGACTTAGAAGATTTCCAAGTTGCATTCCACTTCTAGAATATATGTCCATACTTAGCCAAATTTTGATCACTTTAGTCTGCTTTTCCAGTTCTCTGGATTTAGAAATGGTTGTGCATATCTGGTCTTCAGTGTCTGCCTGCAAGGACCTGCCACAAATAGACTTTCCAGAAATAGAAACTTTTCAAAATGTTAGAGTTAAGTCAAGACGAGACGCAGAGACACTATAAATAGAAACTTACTAAATATAGAAATTACTAAAAATAGCAAGTTTGATTTTCGGAGAAATGAAGACATTCCGAGAGGCAGAGAAATCCCTAAAAAATAGGAACTTTCTAAAAATAGAAAGTTGCTCAGAATTCACTCAAATTTCACATGTTGAATCCTTAGAGGGTCCTGGCTCCAATGCAACATTCAGTTTTTTAAAACCCTAAAAGGAAACCCCTAAAATCTAGGACTGAAGGCAGAAACCCTAAAATTGACAAAACGAGCCCTAGACTCGGCCAAATTAGCTCAAACACAAAGCAGACTTGATCAAATTGACCCCAGTCAACTACAAACTTAGAGAGACCGAAGAGATCCAAGAGGGCCTAAAAAATAGGGGGTCCCCATTTGCAATGGGGTGATGTGTGAAAACGTCACAACAGGTCTCCTCAGTTTGCAAGTGTTTTGGGGTGAATTTGATCAAGTCTACAAGTCGTTTGAGCAAATTTGGCTAACTTAAGAGCTCGTTTGGTCCATTTTAGGGTTTCACCCTTCAGACTTAGATTTGGGGTCTTTTCCTTAGGGTTTTGAGAAAATTGAACATTGCATTGGAATCATGACCCTTCAAGGAAGATACTATTGACTCTAAATTTAACCTTGGAAACGAACAGCCTTATGGGAAATTCAGTGATGGGAGACAAGTTGTGCAGGTTTCACTGAATGACCTCCGGGATTGAGAAGCCGGCTCTTCCTTATGGGTTTGGAGGAAAGGGAAAAGAAGGAAACTTTAAGAACAATAAATCTAGACTATTGAGGCGATACGCCAAAGCATTTTTAAAAGACATGAGCATACAAAACCCAAGTACATATGATTTTAAAGCCCATTCAACAATCTACAAGTCTGAATCAGGAACATAACCAAGATACAATTAAATTTCTTTGCAACATAAGGAAATACTTATCATGCATTTACCAGATAACAAGTGCAAAACAAAGTTTAATCGGCAAAATCTTAGATAAATGTAGTCCCAAAGTTATCGGAATTCTAATGGAACAGCACAGAAAAGACCATCACAGCATACTGAAAGAAGTATCACAAAGGCCGCATGCACAGTTTGAATAACCTTCTCCAGAAAACAATAATAGTTTTAAAAGGCTAAAATTCCTACTATACAAACTTAATTGTTCTTGAAAAGTTTTGAACCCCTACTAACAAGGAAAAAGCAACGTGTCGCTCTGAAGATCACACCCAGCAAAACGGCCCCAAGACTTCACTCGCTACCTGCAACGATCTTCATACTGTCATAAACCGAAAAGATTTTGCTAACCACAGAGGGGCAAGCTAGGAAACCCTTTCAAACAGAAATGCACCCGCCAAAACATGACGGTGCCGAGTAACTGTTTGCTTTGTGCGTTGAAAGGTTGGCCCTGAAAGAAGTCCAGCCAACAACGTCTCTCCATTGGTCACTGTCGCGCTACTCCAAAACTGAACGCCAAATACAAACCGGGGGAGTAACATCGAGTTGACAATTGTCTTGTACGCCCTACGCTGCTGGAAAACTGAAAAGGCAAAATAAGCAACCCGCCCGAAAACCTTAGTTACGGGAAAATTAATGTGAACATTTCTTGGCGACTAACAGGGGAAATTCTGCCTGCGGAATTTGGGAACCCAAAAACTGCTGGCTCGCAGACCAGACCTTCTGCCAAAACGAGACGGAGCAGATCGAAGGCCTGCTACAAAGGCAACCATTCATCCTCGGAGAGTGAAACATGCGCCTCCAAATTCTGGAAATATTGATCCAAGCAAATCACTTCATCAAAAGATAAGGGTGCAGGTTCATCCTGGACCTGCTTTAGGAGAGCAGAGAGCTGGGCCAGAGGGTGTAAAAGACACTCCACCTTGGCCGCCGAAATAGGATTGCTTAGGCGCTACAGGAAAGCTCTATCTTGTTGCAAATGCTCAACTTGGCTTAATATTTGCTCAATTCCTAACATAGTATCATCCGCGAGAAACGGAGAAGGCAGGCCCAAGGAAACAAACCTTTCTAAACGCCGCTTGACATCCGAAACTGAAAACTGCAAAGGTGCAAGGACTGTCGAAGCCTGCATGATTACCCTGTGCCGGTTGATGAAAACATTTGTCTTTCTAATCAATTGCCGACGGTCAGCAATCCCTTTTTCCCTTAATTCTTCATCTTGAGCAGCATACAGCAATTGAATAAGATCCTGGGCAACCGAGAACTTAGGACCGATGACAAGCATGGAACTACTAATGAGGGCATTGGCCTCGGCACAGAGGGATTGCACTTCACTAAGGAATCTTAGCACAGGTTGCAGCGAAGGGCAGTACTGTTTTACCTTTTCCCAATGAGAAACATACAGTTCTATCAACATGGTAGAAAAGTCTTGGGAAACATGCTCCAGAGGTGGAATACTTAGCAATCGCGAAATTTCATCATCCTTCGCAACCATCTCCTGCTGGAGCCTGCTGCATTTGCTTTGTTCAATGGCTATTTGATTCTCCAAAGTGAGGATCTTTGCCTCTCCATTTCGGACAGCTTGCTGTAGCTACGATGTATGATCTTGTTAATGCCGCAAAAGAGTCTCCACCTCTGAAATGTGCTCACCAGATTGTCTGAGACTAGCCTCTCTCGCTTTTAGTTTTGCTTCGAATTTTGTCTTTTCTTCAGACAATGATACTTGAGCCTCACTCATTTGACGGGCATAATCCTCTTTTAGAAGGATTTCCTCACGCAGCTGCATTTGGACCTGAGCAACATCCCTAGAGGCTGCCTTTCTCCTGCGATTCCTTCAGAGCCACGTTCCTTGTCGCCTCTTGGCCTTCTAGCTGAGAGCTCACATTGTTGAAGGCCGACTGCAGCTTCCCTTTTTCTGAATTAGCCTGAGCCAGCAGGCTTTGCAAACGATTGATTTCCAAGATTCGGGCTTTATCTTCCTTTCTTTGCTGGGTGAGGGAATCTCGGAGACTAGCATTCTCCGCTTGGATCTTTTCCAGACGGTGACTCTTCTTGATAAAATCTATGGATACGGCTTTTGAAGTCTCCTCCATCATCTCTACTTTATCAGATATCGTGGCACTTTGAAGGCTAATGCCGATGGCGTGTAGTGTGTAATCATTTGGTCTCATCTGAGATTCCGGCTTGTCAACCTTGGGGAAAAGATTTGCAAAGTAGAGGCAATCCTTTTACTCACTGAAATGTGTCTGCAAATGAGGGTGGGCTGGACGAGCACCTTCCTTTTCCTTTCGCTTTCCCGTCTTACCAAGGCGAGCAGTTCTATCATAAGCGACCTGCTGCAGGAACTCATCTAGATTATCGATAGCATGACCCGAAAAGGCTGCGCCAGGAGGAACTGCAAAAGGGAATTGCAAAATAGGCCCAGCGAAAGCAGTCTGGATGGGATGAGCCAAACCCGACAGGGAAAATAACGGGACAAAAGGGGGAGCTCCTAACGGGAAAGGGCTTGAGGACGCTACTCCCATAACCTGAGGAGAGGATTCTCCAAAACCTAGCCTACGCGACACAGGGGTTGTTTCTGATATTGGCGAGGAAAAAGCTGTGGATATAAAAGTCGTCGCCGGGAAAGGGACAGAGGCCTGCGGGAGAACATTTTGGGGATTAATCGGCGTACCTGCCGAGGCTAAAGTGAGAGCAGTAGAGACTGAGGCCTGCATTGCGGTCATGGGGACAGCTAAAGAAATATCCTGAGCAAGAGATGAATGACAAAAGGGACGTACCTGAGCAGAGGAAGACGCCGACCGCTGAAGATCTGAGGATGTTTCTGGGGTTTGAGAGGGCGGGCTCCCTCCTGACGTGCTAGGATGTTGCCTCTTCTTTGGAGGGCTTTCACGCGACTGCTTCTCGGACCGTCTTTTACCAGCGTGCGAGCGAGGTCTGTGAGCTGCGCTATCTAAAGGAAGGAGAATTTGTGGCTTCGGAATTTGTGACATCGCAGCTACAGCAAGCTGTCTGAAATGGAGAGGCAAAGATCCTCACTTTGGAAAATCAAGTAGCCATTGAAGAAAGCAAATGCAGCAGGCTCCAGCAGGAGATGGTTGCGAAGGATGATGAAATTTCGCGATTGCTGAGTATTCCACCTCCGGAGCAGGTTTCCCAAGACTTTTCTACCATGTTGACAGAACTATATGTTTCTCATTGGGAAAAGGTAAAACAAAACTGCCCTTCGCTGCAACCTGTGCTAAGATTCCTTAGTGAAGCGCAATCCCTCTATGCCAAGGCCAATGCCCTCATTAGCAGTTCCATGCTTGTCATCGGTCCTAAGTTCTCGATAGCCCAAGATCTTATTCAATTGTTGTATGCTGCTCAAGATGAAGAATTAAGGGAAAAGGGGATTGCTGACCGTCGGCAATTGATTAGAAAGACGAATGTTTTCATCAACCGGCACAGGGTAATCATGCAGGCTTCGGCAGCCCTTGCACCTTTGCAGTTTTCAGTTCCGGACGTCAAGCGGCGTTTAGAGAGGTTTGTTTCCTTGGGCCTGCCTTCTTCGTTTCCCGCGGATGATACTGTGTTAGGAATTGAGCAAATATTAAGCCAAGTTGAGCATTTGCAACAAGATAGAGCTTTCCTGCAGGGCCTAAGCAATCCTATTTCGACGGCCAAGGTGGAGTGTCTTTTACACCCTCTGGCCCAGCTCTCTGCTCTCCTAAAGCAGGTCCAGGATGAAACTGCACCCTTACCTTTTGATGAAGTGATTTCCTTGGATCAGTATTTCCAGAATTTGGAAGCGCAGGTTTCACTCTCCGGGGATGAATGGTTGCCTTTGCAGCAGGCCTTCGATCTGCTTTGTCCCGTTTTGGCATAAGGTCTGGTCTGCGAGCCAGCAGTTTTTGGGTTCCCAAATTCCGCAGGCAGAATTTCCCCTGTTAGTCGCCAAGAAATGTTCACATTAATTTTCCTGTAACTAAGGTTTTCAGCCGGGTTGCTTATTTTGCCTTTTCAGTCAACTCGGCGTTACTCCCCCGGTCCGTATTTGGCGTTCAGTTTTTGGAGTAGCGCGACGGTGACAAATGGAGAGTCGTTGCTGACTGGACTTCTTTTCGAGGCCCACCTTTCAACGCACAAAGCAAACGGTTACCTGACACCGTCACGTTTTGACAGGTGCATTTCTATTTGAAAGGGTTTCCTAGCTTGACCCTTCGCGGTTAGCGAAATCTTTTCGGTTTATGACAGTATGAAGATCATTGCAGGTAGGGAGTGAAGTCTTGGGGCCGTTTTGCTGGGTGTGATCTTCAGGGTGACACGGCATGGTTTTCGGTTCGGGGGTGGTTATGCCTTTTTGGCGTGTTTGTGAGTTGTTTCCAGAGCCGCGGACTCTATTTATGCTTGCTTTGTCCCTGTTAGTAGGGGTTCAAAACTTTTCAAGAAGAACAATTAAGTTTTAGTAGGAATTTTAGCCTTTTAAGACTATTATTGTTTTCTGGAGAAGGTTATTCAAACTATGCCTGTGGCCTTTGTGATACTTCTTTCAATATGTTGTGATGGTCTTTTTTGTGCTGTTCTATTAGTATTCCAATAACTTTGGGAGTACATTTATCTAAGATTTTGCCGATTAAACTATGTTTTGCACTTGTTATCTGGTAAATGCATGATAAGTATTTCCTTATGTTGCAAAGAAATTTAATTGTATCTTGGTTATGTTCCTGATTCAGACTTGTAGATTGTTGAATGGGCTTTAAAATCATATGTACTTGGGTTTTGTATGCTCATGTCTTTTTAAAATGCTCTGGCATATCGCCTCAATAGTCTAGATTTATTGTTCTTAAAGTTTCCTTCTTTTCCCTTTCCTCCAAACCCATAAGGAAGAGTCGGCTTCTCAATCCCGGAGGTCATTCAGTGAAACCTGCGCAACTGGTCCCCCCATCACTGAATTTCCCACAAGGCTGTTCGTTTCCAAGGTAAAATTTAGAGTCAATAGGCACCAAAGAGGCATCATGGAGGAATTCTCCTCCAACTCCAAGAATCCTCCACAAGGCAAGTTTAGCGCTCTAGCATGGTGTGTGGGCACTAAAATGGGGTTGTGGAGGAATTTTCTTCCATGACAAAAAATGCTGCAAGGGGTCAATTCAATGCCCAAGTCCAGTTGAGGAGAGCCAAACTGCGGGTATGGAGGATTTTTCTTCCTCAAGCAAAATTCTTGAACAACATGAGATCCACACCCAGTTAGGGGAATGGGCGCTAAACCCAAGGCATCAAGAAAAGTCTACAAAGGTCATTTTTTCTCCACATGGTGGAGATAGCGCCCAAGGTCAAGGAAGGAGCACTAGAATGGGGTTGTGGAGGAATTTTCCTCCACACCCAAATTCCTCCACTACATGCAATTAGCACCCAAATCAAAGGGACGGCGCCAAAATGGTGTAAGGAAGGAATTCCTTCCAAGAAAGATTTTCCTTCACAAGGTCAATTCCATGCCCAAGGAAGAAGTTGGAAAGAGGGGCATGGAAATTAAGTCAAGGAAGAAGTTGGAAAGAGGGGCATGGAAATTAAGTCAAGGATAAAGAGGAAAGGAAAATCCCCTCTTAGGCATGGAAATTCGCCAAAATAGAAGAAACTTCGAGGCAAGGTAAAAAATTGTTCAAGGGAGAGAGTTTTCTATCTCCTGAATTCCAGAACTCAAATTTGAGAAAATTCCTAAAACATAGGAAATGTGATAAATTGATGAAAAATCTCCATTGGAACAAGATGAATTCAAAAAGCACAAAATTCTTCTCGGATAAAATTTTCTCTCTCCACGAATTTTCTCTAGCCAAATCCAAACAAGAAGATAAATCAACAAAATTCTTTAATTAAAGGAAAATCTTTCGAAAATATCTTTTTGAATTCAAAATGGAAAGATTTTCAAAAAATCGGCAAGTTGGCGACATGCAAAAAGAATATTCCGCATTTAAGACATGTAACTTAAGAAATTTCCATTTTGGAACTCAACACTGATGGCGGAACCCGTTTGCATGGCAAGTTGGCAAGGAAAGTATGACGCATTCTAAATGCAACTGCTAAGTTTAACCTCTCGCCAACTTAGCAACTTGGTGGAGAAATTCTATTTAAACGATGAATTACAATTCATTTCTCACATGCAATTTGGAGAAATTTGAAGTCAGAGAGAGGTGGAGAAAAATCAGATTTGAAGGATTTATTTATTTTCTAGAGGCTCTTGTTCGCAGAGGTTCTATTTTATTCCGAATTAGGAATTTATCAACTAGAATTTCTTCTCCATCATTTTATTTCATTCCTTATGATGATTTTTTTAAAGTTAATTTACTTTGTTTTGTAGGAATGGCAGAATCCAGCAAGGTTGTGGCTACTTCTCAACAGGCGCAGATTAAGAACAAGATGAAGGGATTCCTTCCAAAGTCAGATTATTTCCAAGTGGAAGGAAATCAGCGACACCAACTTGGGAACTTTCCAACTAGGAACTTTCGAGCACAGGATTTTTGGAACAGTTGGACACAATCCATCATCTACTGCTATTAAATTTGTCAAGAGCGGAATTGTCTCAACTGCAGGCTTCCCTCCAGCCATTCAATGTCCAAAAATGATTTTGGAATGCACAAAGCACTATGATGAAGAAAGAAGAGTGAATTTGACATCAGATGGCAAGCTTTTGGCTAACCTGACCACCTAAGCTATTGGAGAAACTTTTGGAATTCCGACTTATCATTCCATGACTTACAAACTCAACGATAGGGCAGCGGTAGTATATGAGGTTGGTGCTGAAAAATGTGTTGAGCTTATTAACAAGACTTGGATGCAGAAATCAAGACAACATATTTCCAAGATGCCTAAACAGATCACCAGTTTTGACTTCAAGCAAGAATATGCAGACCTTGTAATGATGCTGAATAGGATAAGGGGATGTCTGCATGCCTTCACTTTTGAAACTTGGATGTTCTTCTTTATTGGCAAAGTTATGAATGCCAATGAGATAGTGGATTGGGTGAGATTGATAAGCCATTATGTGCATGAACAATTGAAGAATCTGAAGGAGAAGTGTGCCCAATCCTTTTACATGAGCTCGTATGTGATTTATTTGTTGGCAAGGATGGGCAGCTTCGATGGATTACCAGGAAAAGGGCCCATGGGATGTGGGCCAGGACAATTCAAAGTCCACGAATGCTATCCCTAGTTGCACCTCTAAAGCACTGATTCTTTCAAGCTGGTGAATGATACGTTCACAATGTATTTAACTAGACAAATGCAAGGTTAACTTCACACGAGAGTGTCGCCTGAGGCCAGAGCGCTTGTCGTGACATTTTCCCACATCGCCCCATTGCAAATGGGGACCCCCCTACTTTTTAGGTCCTCTTGGTCTTTTGGTTGTGTTTCTCTAGGTCTTTTTGCAGCAGTTTCTTCGATCCCACTGGTTTGCAAGTGTTTTGGGTGAATTTGATCAAGTCTGCGAGTCATTTGAATAAATTTGGCCAAGTATGGGACCTGTTTTGTCCATTTTAGGGTTTTGCCCTTCAAACTTGGATTTGAGGCCTTTCCTTTAGGGTTTTGGAAAAATTGAACGTTGCGTTGGAATCAAAGCCCTCCAAGGAACCCGCCAGTGAAATTTGAGTGAATTTTGAGCAACTTTCTATTTTTAGAAAGTTCCATTTTTAGGGATTTCATTGCCTCCCAGATTGTCTTTGTTTTGCCAAAAATCAAACTTACTATTTTTAGCAGTTTCTATTTTTAGTAAGTGTCATCCTGCCCTGATTTGCCCTAATTTTGACATTTTGAAGCACTTCTATTTTTAGTAAGCCTTTTTTTTGTAGGTTCAGCACAAGCAAGAGTCCCAACACTAAAGACTGAGCATTCCTGAATATTTGTCCAAATCCAAAAAGTTTGAAAAAGCAGACAACTGATCAAGAATCACTAAGTGTGGAATTCATTCCAAAAAAGGAAAGGCATGAAAATCTCCTAAGGCACAGGATCACTTCGATCCAAAAATGACATCCTGATCCGGAAATGAGAAAAAAAAATGACTAAGTTTGATGAGCAATCAATGATAAATCCTTGCAAAGACAGAATGGCTTTCAAGGAGGTGGGTGCCAAATTGAGGATGTGGACACTTTTTCCTTCACCTTGCCAAATTCACGCCCATGTAGAAAGTTGGGCACCAAAATAGAGATGTCATGGAAAGTCAACGAAGTCAACATTCCTCGACTACATGGAATTTGCGCCCAGGCATCAAGACAGAGCGATAGACAAGGGGGATAAAGGAATTCTTTCCAAGACATGAAATTCCTCCATGGAGGTGAATTAGCGCCCAAGTGTGCATCAGAGCGCTAGACAAAGATAAGGAAGGAAATTTCCTTCCAAAGATGAATTCTTCCATAGTGTTGTGACATATTCACACATCGCCCCATTGCAAATGGGGACCCCTGCTTTTTGCTTTCTAGGGTTTGTTTTCTAGGTCTTTTAGGGTTTTGTCTGTTAGCCTTTGCAGGATGAGTGCTGTCGAGGGGATCGTTGGATTACAGGCTTTGCTTGAGCCAAGGTGAGTCCACAGGGCCCCAGAATTAGGGTTTCTTTGAGAGTCTTCCTTAGGGCCTGGTTTTGCTCTCATTGCTAATTGTGTCTTGCTTTGTGAGTGGGTATCATTCTTGAAGGTCCGAGCTAGGTCGAGTTGGTGAGTGATGAAGTCTGAAATGTCATCCTGATCTTCAAATGCCCTTAAATTTGGCTAAGTCTGGAATGTCCTGATCCTGAAATTTGGCTAAGTCTGGAATGTCCTGATCCTGAAATTTGACTAAGTCTGGAAAAGTGAAGAATCCTCCAAAAACTAGATTTTGCAATATAGCTCCTGGAGGTCCGAAACCACTCTCAAACATCCTAAAAGTATATATGGGATATAACTTAAAGTATAAGATACTTAAATGTTATATTCCATAAAATGATCCTGACGGAGAGTCCAAAATGTCAAATTTCGCTCCTGACCCTTCCAAAGGGTCCAAAGCGAATTTCGCTCCTGACCCTTCCAAAGGGTCCAGAGCAAAATTCTCCATAGGACATTCTACTTTGACCAAAACCTAGAACTAACGCATTCCCAGGCTTGAATGAAGGAAAAAACGCTTGTTTGAATGAAGAAATGTGAAAATGAAGTCAGGATCTTGGCCAGATTAGGAATTTTGCTCCTGACCCTTCCAAAGGGTCCAGAGCGAAAATCTTTATAACTCTTGTTTTCCTCCTTATTTTGGCTAGGCGTTGGCTTGATGGGAGATGAATGGGTATGTTTTTGCCTTGAGAGGGAGTTTGATTGATTTTGAAGAACAAGATTTTGGCCTAAAGGAGAATTTCGCTCCTGACCCTTCCAAAGGGTCCAGAGCGAAATTCATCATAAACTTCGTTTGCTACCTTGTTTGACCTTGAAACCTTCTTCCTCAGGTGGAAAATGATCTAAGTTTGCTTCTTGAAGTGGTTTGAAGTTTGAAAAGTGAGTAATCTAGCCTAGAATGAGATTTTCGCTCCTGACCCTTCCAAAGGGTCCAGAGCGAAAATCTTCTTAAAGCTCATTTCCTCCTAAGTTTGACTAATTTTTGACTTGCAGGGTATCTTGGAAGGAAGGATGGACATTCTTGTTGCCTTTGAAGTGTTTGAAAGCATTGAGAAATGAAGGATTTTGGACCAAAAGGGAAATTTCGCTCCTGACCCTTCCAAAGGGTCGAGAGCGAAATTCCTAAAAGCTCTTATTTTTGCAATGAAGAAGATCAAGTTTTGATTTTTTATGACGTGGATGGAAGAGAAATAACTTGTCTTTGCCTCTTGAGGTCATTTTGAAAGGGAGAAATGAAGAATCTAGCCCAAGTCAATATTTTCACTCTTGACCCTTCCAAAGGGTCTAGAGCGAAAATCTCTCTAAGAGGCATTTCTTTCCTTGTTTAGCCAAATCTTGATGACCAAGACATGATGAGAAGAAGAATGAGCATGATTTAGCGTTTGAGAATGTTTGGAAGTTATGAAAATGAAGGATTCTAGCCAGGAAACGAAATTTCGCTCCTGACCCTTCCAAAGGGTCCAGAGCGAAATTCCTTATAAACCTACTTTTTGATCTTTCTTGGACATTGTTGTGACGTTTTCACACATCGCCCCATTGCAAATGGGGACCCATGTTTTTTTGCTCGTTTTGCTCGTTTTCGCTTTGCTTTTTCTAGGGTTTTGTTAGTTTGTTAGTTGTCTGGTTTTAGGGTCAAGCCTTAGGGTTCTAATTACCGTCTTTTCGGACCAAAATCCAGTCAGTTTTGGGAGCTTTTTGATTTTCCCTTTTCTAGAATGCAAATTTTGAATGCAATGAATTCGCCAGAATGGTCTAATTTTCAATTGGAATGTTGACGCAGAGTCTAAATTTGTCTAAGTGTTGACCGTCAATATGAATTTTTGTCTGATTGAATATTTTGACCAAATTTTGACTTTTTTGAATTTTGATCCTGGGCATTGGAATTGATTTGTTTTCGCCTCGTGAAGTGTTAAAATGTGAAAAATCTTGTTATTTTGGCCTGTAGGAGCAAAATCGCTCCTGTCCCTCAGTGAAGGACGGGAGCTCAATTTCAAATATCTCATCGTCCCTGCAGAGTCCAGACAAATTTTACGTTTGAAATAATGGAGAACGACGAGATCTTTCCATTGAATATAAATTGAAGATTTTCATGAGCACAGAAATGCCTCCAGGGGAAAGATCGCTCCTGTCCCTCAGTGAAGGACCGGAGCTACAAATTCAATTTCGCCTTGTCCTTGCAAGATTTTGATGACTTAATGATTTGAGGACGTCCAAAGGGAGATGCTTTGCCAAATGAATATAATTTGATATGCAAAAACGAAGGAGAATGACCTATATTGACCATATCGCTCCTGTCCCTCTCCAAGGGACCAGGGCGAGGTACCTTGTAGCTCTCGTCCCTCTCCCAGGGACCAGAGCGATTTCCTTCATTATGCAAAATCCAGACAAAGGTCAAGGCAAGTTTACGTTCAAAAACAAGGAAAAACATGAGATAAATGCGTTGAATATAAATTGAAGATTTTTGGGACGTCCATAACAGTGCTAATTGCCTAAATCGCTCCTGTCCCTCAGTGGAGGACCGGAGCTACAAATCCAATTTTGCTTTGTCCTTGCAGGATTTTAAACGTCTTGACGATGTGAAAAGGTCCAGAGAGGTGCATTTTATCAAATGAATATAACTTGAAGCGTCGCCCAGGGGATCACATAGGATAGCAAGTCCGGCTTGAGTGAGGTCCTGATCCTGAAATTTGGCTAAGTCTGGAATGCCCTGATCCTGAAATTTGGCTAAGTCTGGAATGCCCTGATCCTGAATTTGACTAAGTCTGGAAACTGAAAAAACCTCCAAAAACTAGATTTTGCAATATAACTCCTGGAGGTCTGAAACCACTCTCAAACATCTTGAAAGTATATATGGAATATAACTTAAAGTATAAGAAAGAAGAAACATAGAAGGAAATGTCACTTATACTTAAATGTTATATTCCATTAAAATTGTCCTGATTGAGAGTGCGAAAAGTCAAATTTAGCTCGTGTCCTTCTCCAAGGGTCCAGAGCGAAATGCGCTCGTGTCCCTCTCCAAGGGACCAAGGCGAATCGCTCGTGTCCCTCACCAAGGGACCAGAGCGAAAATGCTTAGTTGAGCCATTCCTGACCTTGTTTGGACGAATCGAGACATCAAAGGCATGGTGAAGGACGAAATGAGCATGATAGAGCATCTAGACTTGATCAAAAAACAATGAAATGATGAAGTTTTGCCTAGAGGGTCAAATTCGCTCCTGTCCCTCACTGAAGGACCAGAGCGAAGTTCTTCATAAGGTACGATCTGGGCAAAGATCAAGCAAATTTTATGTTCGAAGGCAAGAAAGGAGGTCAATCGAACCCGTTGAAGACAAATTGAAGATTATCAAACGTCAACAAAGGACCAAAATGCTTAAGTTCGCTCCTGTCCCTCAGGAAGGGACCAGAGCGATTTTTGTTGTAGATGATTTTCTCGCCAAATTTCAACCGATCTCAAGGCATGAATGAATGAAAGGAGGCATTGCGAATCCGTTGAATATAATTTTCGAAGGTGATGAAGTGAAATGAGGCCCACAAGAGCAAAATCGCTCCTGTCCCTCAGTCAGGGACCAGGGCGATGAGGTACGTATCTTCCCACTTTTTCATTTTTGGGCACTAAACAAACATTTTTTAAATTTATTTAAATGCTGGAAAAAAAATCGATATTTAATTAAAAGCATTTAAATAGCGCATGGTATGTATTTATTAATTATTTTTTGCCTTTGTAAAAAATCGAAATTTATTAATTAAAAATAAAGGCATTTAATAATTAATTATTAATTTAATAAAAATCAAAAGGGAGCGCTTGGGTTTATTTTGTCAAGGTCGGCCTTTATTATTTATTTAAAAATCGTTTTAATTGCTATATTTTGCAAAAAAGTCGGCCTAAGGTCAATATGAAGGTGAGCGCCTATAAAGGAAGGTGTTTATTTCATTTTCACATCATCATTTATCATCTCTCATATGCAACTTGGAGAAGGCAAAAGAGGAGCGAATTTCATACAAAGGAAGGGCGAAATTATCTTCAAGGTGCGGGTCTTGTCAAGGAAGGCGCAAACATCATCAAGGGAGTGCGAGTGTGTTTGAAGGAGCGAATTTCATTTCAAAACAAAAGAAGGCACTAGTTTTATCCAAGGCGAAACATCTATCCAAAGGTGGTGCGAACTTAATCTCACTTGAACGAACTTGCCAAGGACATATCAAGGGTGGCGAAGTTGATAAGAGGAACGTTCTTTTGAAGATCACATCAAGACCATCTTATTTCAAATTTTGCCTAGGCGATTTTATTCATTTTGCATTTTAGAGTTAGCTCTCAAGTAAGGTATGGCAAGATCTCTTGTTTTAATTTCGAATTTTGATTGTCATTGCCTTAATTTTGAATTTTGGAATTTTGTTTTGCCTTAGCTCAGTCTTTTTTAGGAAATGATTAATAAAGGACTTATCATTAAGTTTCCTAAAAATTGCTCTCTAATTTATGTTATGTATTGCAAAATCATGTTACTAATTTTGAAATGTTGTGTAGGCATCAAATGGAGGTCTCTTCAAGGAAAATCAAGCCGGATCAAGGACGGTCTTCGCCAGGACGGTCTTCGCCAGGACGATCAAGCCAAGACAAGGGCGACCTCTTCCAATCCAGCGTTCCAAGGCGAGGTACATCATCCTGCACATCAAGGACGCAAGGAGTTAGAACAAGGGCTCGTTGAAGAAGCAAAATAGTTCCAGATGAATTAATTAAAGCAAGCTTCTCAACAACATCAAGTTGAATATCTACCAAGTTCCAAGTGTCAAATGAGGTGGCGTCCTAGTCATCATTTCTCCAATCAGTGAAGTCCATCTCAGCATGTCCATATTCAATGTACTTAACTCATGGAAGGTGGCACAAACTCCGATGTACCTACCCCAGCTATCCATTGGTCGATTTTTTCTAAAAGGGACATGTGTCCAAGCAATACAATTTTATCATTGGTCAAACATTAAATGTTATGTAATGGTTGTAACAAACCCTAATTAGGGTTTTCATTGTAAAATCTTGGCCATTGATCTTGAATTGATCTAAGCCATCAAATTGTATTGTGGGCACTATATAAGCCCAGGCATTTCATTTTGTAAAGAGAGATTTTTAGATAGAATTAGAGAGAGTTGTAAATAATTGATAGAATAGCAATTAGAGTAGAATAGGAAGACAAGGCAAGAAATTGTTGCCATTGATTGTAAACAAACTCCATTTTCATTGAAGTAATGGTGAAATATGTCGTTTTCTTGCAATTTGCATGGTTTCTTGTTGAGTCTTCAATCTTAGATGGTAGATGATTAGATGAATGGAGGAAATGTGATTGATTAATGGTGGAATTCGTACATCCATACTACTAGCAGTTTGTTGATTGCAGACTTGCCTTGTGTAGTCAACTGGAATCGTTCAGCCTAAGCTCAATTTCAATTTGTCGCTTCTTCATTGATATGCATCAACTTGGATGGTATCTATGCCTGCGGTGATGATTTGAACATCATAAAGCTCCCTTAGAAGATCGCACTAGTCTTGTGTAGATGTTCCATTGATGTCAAAACAAGATCTAGTTAGAGTTTCATCAAAAGGTCAAGTCATTGCTCCTACATTCTTAGTATTAGGATTAGATCCTCTCTTCGCCCTTATCCTTTTTCCATTTTTTTTAATCTAAGTTAGTAAGAGCCTGTGTCCAGCAAAGCAGATCGGAAGTTCAATGTAAGTCCCCTTGTGATTCCAGCAAATCACATCATACCACTGGAGCTTGTCCACACGTGGAGATCCCACTAAAAGAACCTTGGAGTCTACCTAACTGATCCTTTACGCGAATCTTCAGCAGTTAGAGACTATTTTCTCAAGAGAGGATAAGATGCCTTTAGGTATTTTATTCTGTGTATGATTGTGTACAAAATACACGTCAACAGACATGAAACCTTGTTTCTAGGGCAATGAAAGATGAGATTCTACCTTGCAAAGAAGTTTCAAGTTGAAAGAATGATGATTTTGGGTAAAGAATGAGATTTTCGCTCTTGACCCTTCCAAAGGGTCTAGAGCGAATTTTCTCAAAACCTCTCTTTGCTATCAATTTTTTGCTAGATCAAGTGTGGGCTAAGGTAAATTCAAGGAGAAGTTGCCCCTGAGAGTGACTTTAAGTTGCTAGAAACCATGAAAGATGAAGGAATTGAACCTAAAAATGATTTTCGCTCCTGACCCTTCCAAAGGGTCCAGAGCGAAAATCTAAAAACCATCTTTTCTTCCAAAATTTGAGCAAAGTCAAACCTGGACAAGGGTGAGAGAGGTCATTTGGATTGCTTTGGAGTGGATTTTGGTCACCAAGAATGCAAATTTTGAAGCCAAATGAGATTTTCGCTCCTGGCCCTTCCAAAGGGTCCAAAGCGAAATTCCTAAAATCCCTTATTTTCCTAGCAAAGTCAAGTCAAACTTGGGTTTTTGTAGCTTGGATGGGTGAGGAGAAGTGTTTTCTTGCCTTTTAAGGTGGATTCAAGTTGAAATGATGGAGGAATAAGCCTAAAACAAGATTTTCGCTCCTGACCCTTCCAAAGGGTCCAGAGCGAAAATCCTAAAACCCATCATTTTCTCCAAAATTTGTACCAAGCCATGCCTAGACCAAAGTGAGGGATGCCCTTGAGATTGTCCTTGAATTGATTGTTGTCTCAAAAAATTATGATTTTGGGCTAGAAAGGGAAATTCGCTCCTGACCCTTCCAGAGGGTCCAGGGCAAAATTCTTATAGGGCCTGTCCCTGGAAAGACTCTTGAACAAACTTAATTTTGATGTCTTCTTGTTGATGATTTAAGGTATAAAATGCTATGTTGAAATGAATTTATTATTTGTCCTTAATCATCTTTTTGTTTGTCTTGCAGTTAAAAGGACGACCTTCTCCAGCCCAGCATCATCAAGGACGGTTTTCTCCAGCCCAGCATCAACAAGGACGACCTTCTCCAAGCCAGCATCAACAAGGACGACCTTCTCCAGTCCAGCATCATCAGGGACGACCTCTTCCAGTCCAACATTCTAAGGAAAGGTACACCATCCATCCTGCACATCAAAGACAAAGGAAGTTAAAGCAAGGGTTCGTTGAAGAAGCAAACAGTTTCAGAAGAGTTAATTAAAGCTAGCTTCTCAGCAACATCAAATTGAATATCTACCAAGTTACAAGTGTCAGACAAGGTGGCATCCCAGTCATCACTCCTCCAGTCGGGTTGGTCCACTTCAGCATGTCCAGATTCAATGTACCTGACTCATCAAAGATGGCACTAACTTCGATGTACCTACCCCGACTATCCATTGGTCAAATATTCCAGAGAAGACATGTGTCCAAATAATGCAATTATTTCATTGGTCAGAATTAAGTTTGTTGTAACAAACCCTAATTAAGGTTTTCATTGTAAAATCTCGGCCATTGATCTTAAGTTGATTTGAGCCATTGAATTGTATGGAGGGCACTATATAAGCCCTGGCTCCTCATTTATAAGGGCTAATAGTTAGTCAATAGTTGATAGTAGGTGAATAGTAGCTAATAGTGAGTCAATAGTTAGTCAATAATAGCTAATAGTTATTAGTTAGTAATAGAGGCCAGAATAGTAGAATAGCAATTAGAGTAGATTAAGAAGAGAAGGCAAGACATTGTTGCCTTAATTGTAAAGACTTCTTTTCATTGAAGATATGGTGGAATATGTTGTTTCTTTGCAATGTGCATGGTCTCTTGTTGAATCTTCATTTTTTATGATAGATGATTAAATTGAGTGAAGAAAATTGTTGAATGCACTTGTGTGGAATCTGTCTAGTCCATACCACTAGCCTCTTACTGATGGTAAGTGCACCCTGCGTGGTCAACTGGCATAAAATGAGCTTAATATTAAGTCGTTACACGTCTATTGTTCATACATTATCTTGAATGGTGATCATTGTCAGATGGTGTACGATTTGAACATATTGGAAGCATCCCTTAGAAGATCGCACTGAGTTGGCGTTGAATTGTTCAACCTAATGGTGAGACCTAGCCCAGTAGGACTCCACCTAGTCATCCATCCATTTTCTCGCATTCTAGGTAGTAGAGTAGACGTCCTGAACCCTGCATCTTTTGTCATTTGTTTGTCTTCCAGTTAGTTAATAGGACTTGTGATTCCAGCAAATCAGACGTTTAGGTCATTGAGTGTAAGTCCCCTTGTGATTCCAGCAAAATCACATCATACCGCGAAGAGCTTATCCACGAGTAGAGAACCTACATACAAGAACCTTGGAGTTGCCTAAACTGATCCTTCGGCAAGATCTTCAGCAGTCAGGAAACTTTGCTCAAGAGAGGATAAGGTACCTTTAGGTATTTTATTCTGTGTTTGGTCGTGTACAAAATACACATCAACACATAGCATCAAAATTCCACAACCAAGGATGGATTGAAGATAGAAATTCCAAGGCAAGGAAGGAGTCAAGGATGAAATTGAAAAGGAAAATCCCCTTGGGATAAATTTCAAAAAATCCTCTTTTCAGGCATGAAAATTAGCCCAAATTTCAAGGCGATAACAAAATTGGCCAAGGGAGAGAATTTTCTCTCCTGGACCCCGAAACTCATATTTAGAAAAATTCCTAAAAAATAGGAAATGTTAAAAATTGATGAAAAATCTCCTCAAAGACATGGTGAATTCAAAAATAAGAAAATTCTTCCTGGATAAAATTTTATTTCTCCAGGAATTTTCTCTCTCCAAGGGTTTCTTTCCAAGTGGATAAACAATCAAAATCCTAAGTAAATCTTTTGAATATCCTTTCAAAATTCAAAATGGAAAGATTGGCGAGTTGGCGACACGAAAAGAAAGAATATTCCAAGTTATGACACATGACTCAAGGAACTAATGGAAATTTCCATTTTAAAAGTTCCTATGATGGCAGGGTCCATTTGCATGGCGAGAATCTATTGAGTGCAAGGCAGCATGATGGTACACTTATTGCTAGTGGACATCTTGACCGACTAGTGGCATAATTAATGCATGGTGGCTACCATATTCCTAAAAGTGATGGTGCATTCAATGCACATTGGACGAATTTGGAGGTGATGGTGCATTTATTCCACAATGGGTGATCTTTTGGCACTTTTTGAATGTAATGGTTAATTAATGCTTTATGGGTACTATTTTTGGTAGAAATGTAATCAATTGTTAATGGGCATGGTGGGTCATTAATGTTTATTCCCACCTTGTTGCATCATGTGTGTGGAATCTTTTGGGTCAAACCCTAATTAGGGTTTGCATGTAATCGTGGTTGGATGCCTATATAAGGGGGTGACCCCTTCATTTGTAAATGGGGGAGATTTGTATGAAATTGTTGCGATAAGTTTTTGAGATAATAACAGTGAAACATTGCTCTCTGATGGTGTCCACTTAAGTTATTTTCCAAAACTTGCATGGTTTCACCTTCTCACTTAGAATAGAAGTAGAGTAGTGCTTTGATTTCAATGGAGAATGTTATGGTGTTTAATGAATTTCCACAGTTCATGCTTTTTGCATCTTGTTGATTATAAGTTGCGGTGTAAAGTTGGCCTGAGCCACTAAATTTGTGCTAAGTTCGATTGTGGATAGTCATTTGGATTGCGTCGTTTTGGGTATTCAAATGCACTTTCCCGATGTAAAAATCATTCAACATCCTTGGAAGATTGCACCAATTCTTGTGGAGTTGTAGTTAATCTTGGCGAAGCAAAATTTGGTTTATTTAGAATTCGTCCATTAGAGCATTATCTATTGATATCACTGCCCTTAGGAGTAGATCTAGATCCTTCTAACCCTTTCCCCTTTAATTTCAGTCCATTCCAGTTCAATTCATTCGAAGAAAAGGCATCACAGAATTGCTATATCTGATGATGAAGTTCCAGCCACAACAAAGAAGTGAAAGAATGATTCAAACGTAAGCCCCCTTGGATTACCAGCATATCACATCAAGCCAACTAAGTCACGTCCATTGCATAATCGGAACCTTGGAGTCAATTGTTTGAACTTACCGCAATCTTAGCATACAATTAGACTTTGATCAAGAGAGAGTAAAGTGATCGTTGGAAAACTTTATTTTGTGTTGCCCGTGGTCACAAAACACACATCAACAGTACTGATACAGAAATTTGGAGCCTCGTACATTCAGTTTCCACGATTTACTTAAATCTGAGCCCAAGGATTTTCCTTTCAGCCGCACAAGTTACCAAGGTATCCATCAGATAAAATGGTATTGTTGGAGCTTATTGTTATCACAAAAGCTTGCACCCTTGCTGAGCTATCAACTCAGCAACCTTGTGAAACATGGAAACAACCCCGAAGTGTGGGACCTTGCGCAAGGGGGTTGAATCTTCAGAGAAGGCCGACTTCCTTCTCAATCCAGGTGCAGGTGTTGAACCAACTCAACACTTCAAAACTTACTCCTAAGCCTATCCTAACAACTTGCAGAGGTAAAGGGAAAAGAGAATTGCTTGAAATAAAAGGAGGTGATTCACCAAGAAGAGATTGTTCCTCTCCCTACCCGAAATGACACAAAGAATCAACTAAAAAACCCAAGAGATGCACAAACTTCAGTTGTATGAGTGACCCCAATGCATGTATGGAGATTAGAATTCACTGAATGCCAAGAGGGGAGAAGGTTTCCCACAAGTCACACTCAGAAATAAGTTAACACAGCATAAATGAGAGGAGCCACAAAACATACACCTATGATGAAGGTAAGGAAACATACACACCATACATAAGTTTGAAGGAAGTCAAGAATGGTGATTTCAATTCATTATAAGGCCAATGGCCAAACTTACAGTTACATAAATGCAAGATAAATACAAGAGAAGTGAAAGAGCATAGAATAACTCAAACCAGCAGGGAGAGAACAATCTCTTCTTGGTACATCACCTCCTTTTATTTCAAGCAATTCTCTCTTCCCTTTAACTCTGCAAGTTGTTAGGATAGGCTTGGAGTAAGTTTTGAAGTGTTGAGTTGGTTCAACACCTGCACCTGGATTGAGAAGGAAGTCGGCCTTCTCCGAATATTCAACCCCCCTGCGCAAGGTCCCACACTTTGAGGTTGTTTCCATGTTTCACAAGGTTGTTTAGTTGATAACTCAGCAAGGGTGCAAGCTTTTGTGATAACAGTTTTTGGCACGCCCGGTGGGACTTAGTTCGACATACATGCTAAGGATTCAATGCTAATTCTTAGTGTTTCAGCCTTTAGAGGCAGTCACCTTTCAAGCACTTGGCAACTCTGCTCAAAGTCCAGTTCTTGTTCATACGAAGTTCATAACTCTGGGACCCCGGAACCCCCACGTTCCCAAGTCATCGCAAGTTCGCAACTCCGGAAGTCCGGAACCCCCAGGTTCCGAAGTTTGCTACTCCGAAGGTCCAGAACCCCCAGGTTCCGAGGTGCTTAAGTCTGAAACCCCCAAACCTCGAGGTTCGGAAGTCTCTGCTCAAGGAGTCCACTGCTTGCTCATGACTTGTTGCAGCTCTGGATTCATGCCCAGAATTAATACAAGAGCGTCTCTAGAGGTAGTTTCCAGGTCGAAGAACTCTCATCTTCAGGCTCTAGAAGGCGGAGAGGTAGACTTTCATTATCACCAGTTAGGGAGGTCAGGGTTGTAAACACTCCATCTCCCAGGTCTCATTCTACCCCTCCATTTACAAGACCATTACTATCAAGGGCTCCCACCACTCATATCAATAGACACCATTGTTTCACATGGCAAGAAATCAGGTTTTTGTTACCTTCAATGGGGGGAGTCCCCTTATTTTGACTCAATGGAACGATATACCAGTGGCTGCGTTGAAGAGTATACCATACTTCACTGGTGAAACAGCTACTACCCCTATTGAGCACATTCAGGACATTGCAAACATCTGCTCCATCCATAATATCACTCAGGATGATGTTGCTGTCAGACTCTTAGCCACATCTTTGGAAGGCAAAGCTTTGCAGTGGTATAGAGGGTTGTCGTCTAGCTCCATTCCCAATTGGGATGAATTGGGGGAGAGGTTGTGCAACCATTTCGAAGACAAAAGTGATCACCTATCACTTGTGGAGTAGTTGACTATGATCAAGAGGGCGCCCCACGAGTTCATGGGAGATTTCAATTTCAAATTCCATAAGACATGGAATAGAATTCTTGCTCTAGTGAAGCCATCTCCAAATCATGCCTTCTTGTATTATCTTAGAGCTCTCAACAACGATATAGCTGTCATGGTACAATCAATGGATGGAGCTTCTTTACCAGGTGCATATGACATAGCCATAAGGGCAGAAAATTGTTTGATTCAGGCTAGGAAGATAGCTCCAAGGCCTCCAATGCCTCTCTTCCCAGAAGCTCCTACTCAACAACCCACCTTGGCTCCTATCCCCATAGCAGCCACAGGACAATCATCCACACCCTCTACATCCTCCAATGAGCTCCACGAGGTCAAGGCTCTATTGCAAAATTTTAGCAGTGAGTTGGTGACACTAAAGAGGCAACAACCCCAGCATAGCAGACCTTATCAGGCATAAAATCAAAACTATCAACAAAATAGGCCACCCTTTCAAGGGCAAAACCAATGGAGTAACGCCAGGTCTTTGAATAGCGTGAACCCCACAGGTGCAAGCAACTCAAAAGCGATAGTTCCAATGCAAAATAACCTCTCCCAAGAGCAGGATTGGTGTCAACCATGCAATCAGCCACACAACCAAGGCGCATGCCAAAATGGAGGGTTTGTCCAAGCCTTAGTGGTGCAGGATGAGCCGACCACTTATGGCGAGCAATATGATCCAAATCAGCCTAGTGTTAGCACTCGGGCTTACTTGCAAGGGGACTCTACCTTTGTCAATTGGCAGGAGGCAGAATCCTATGGTTTGAACCAAACAAATGGTGAGTCTATGTTGCAATATACAAGGTCAAAGAAGAGAGCAATGGAGACTGCCTCACCTTCAACATCAGCCCAAGCTACGCCCAATATAGTCGTCCATGATACAAGCCAAAATACCTTGCAAGGGAGCAAGAGGCAGGAAGAGGCCCAAGTCGTCCAAAGAGCAAACGTAGACCTTGTAGCCTCCAAGGGGTCTCTAAAATCAGTTGGTGTTCCTTTCAACATAGTTGATCAGATGAAGAAGGCCAACCTCAACGTCACTATGTGGGAGGCCCTTTCCATCCCATCTCAAAGGGATTTGCTTAAGGAGGCATTGAAGGACATCGATCAGTCAAGTGATGAGGCAGCAGTCAATAGAAAGGTAGTCTCCACCAGTTTGGTGCAACCCAAGGAGGAGGAAGCTACAAGCAAGATCAGCAAGCCTCCCCCTTTCTATCTCTCCTTAATCATAGGTGATAACTTGGTTCTCTCCCTGCTGGTTTGAGCTATTATATACTCTTTCGCTTCTCTTGTATTTATTTTGCATTTATGCAATTGTACGTTTGGCCATTGGCCTTATAATGAATTGAAATCACCATTCTTGCCTTCCTTCAAACTTATGTGTGCTATGTATGTTTCCTTACCTTTATCATAGGTGTATGTTTTGTGGCTCTTCTCTCATTTATGTTGTGTTAACTTATTTATGAGTGTGACTTGTGGGAAACCTTCTCCCCTCTTGGCATTCAGCGAATTCTAACCTCCATACACACATTGGGGTCACTCATACAACTGAAGTTTGTGCATCACTTGGGTTTTTTAGTTGATTCTTTGCGTCATTTCCGGTAGGGAGAGGAACAATCTCTTCTTGGTGCATCACCTCCTTTTATTTCAAACAATTCTCTCTTCCCTTTACCTCTGCAAGTTGTTAGGATAGGCTTAGGAGTAAGTTTTGAAGTGTTGAGTTGGTTCAACACCTCCACCTGGATTGAGAAGGAAGTCGGCCTTCTCTGGAGATTCAACCCCCTTGCTCAAGGTCCCACACTTCAAGGTTGTTTCCATGTTTCACGAGGTTGTTGAGTTGATAGTTCAGCAAGGGTGCAAGCTTTTGTGATAACACTTACTAAACAATTGACAGTTTACGACATGATTCAAAAGAAGAAGTTGTCCATTGAATTCCCTATTGTCGTAGGCCGCTATGTTGAATTGTGTCCATCATTAGCAGCGGCTGAAAAGTCTATGGAAGAATTCGCATTTTATCACTTGACATTCCATACGACCACATCCTACTTTGATCCATGTAACGAAATCAGGATGGTCGCCGGAATGAAGTTCAAGCACAAATTTCACTTGGAGGATTTTTGGGCAAATGCCAACGATGATCCTGAGATCAAGAAAAGAATGTTTTCCAAATTACCCCTTGAAATGATCAGAATGGTGAAATCATTCAGGTGAAGAAAGATTGGGATATGATACAGCTAGGATTTGAAAAGTTGAAGGATGCACCTATCTAGGCTCCAGATTGATCAGAACCTGAAATTGATGATTTAGATGTTTTGGCTAGGCCAATTTTGTAATTTACTAGACATTGGGTGGATCAGCACATCAGGACGTTGAAAGAAGCAAATGTTCACTTAAGCTACCAACTGATGGGAAACTTGGATTCCCATAGTGACGCCACAGAAGGATCATCACAAGCCCAAGCTGAAGAAGGAGAAATCCAACAAAAAGGGGCTCGACATAGTAAAGAAATGGATGTTCCTAAGAAGTCCAGAACAAGGAAGAGGAAAGATGCACAACCGGAAGTGCAACCAGAAGTTTAGCCGGAAGAGCCTCAGCAGAAAAGGCCAAGGGTGGAAGAGGTGCGATCGTCAGCCAATTCCTCTAGTTTGCAGGAAGTAGAAATGTTTACACAGGAGATTCCACGAAATCAACCTCAAGATAATGTTCTTGGTAGTGTTTCAACATAGGATTTGCTTAGCGCCAACACTTCTCACAAACCTGTTCCGTCAGAAATTCAAAGGCAAGAAATTCCTCCCAACGCTGAACAGCAAGGCTAGGATGTTTTCATTAATACAATTTTGGAGACATAGAGGAAGTTTCGCAAGATCAAGGGCATACAAAAATTCATGATCAGCCAACCGTTGCTCCTGATTGGCTCAAAGAAAGGATGAGAAGGGATTTGGAAGAAGAGATAGATCCAACACAAGAGTTAGAAAGACTTTTGAGTGGAATGGACAAGCTAGTAGAGAAAAAGGAAGCCAGGAAATTTTCAAAGATCACAAGGGATGAATCTAGATCTAGAACCTTGCACTTGGCCAAGCCTACAATAAACAAAGACAGAAATGAGATCACGCCTGATGAATACGTGATTAGAGAAGTTAATTTGGGGCATGCATCCACAACACAGGTAGTGGAAGATTTTGAAGAATCTTCCTTGGCCATGAAGGAGAAAATGAAGAAGATGAAAAAGAAGTGCAAGAGGCTGAAAAGTGAAAATTGAGTATTGTGTGAATATGTGCAGAGCTTCAAACATCTACTCAAGGAAGAAGATCCATTTTTTGTACTTCCCTCCTCTCTTCCTAAGGAATCTGTTGATGGTGTTGAAGAAATTAGGAAGAGAGCTCAATGCTCTATGGAGTGGGTGGAAGGTGTTTTCACTTCAGCAGGAGGATTCATTGAGAACTTGGCTCGCCTTCACTCTAGAATTCTTGCAATCCTGAACAGGCTGGAAGTTGTGGATAGTTCATGGGAGGATGTGCACATTTACCAGGACTTAACTATTCCGCGACTCAGAGCGTTAATGAAAATTCCCAGACAGACATTGATTGATATGAAAGTTGTCCAAGAGAACGATGTTTATGATTTCTTGCGGTGGTTTTATGTCGTCTACACTGGAAAGGAATATTTTGAAAGGTTCAACAGGAAATCTTCTTTGAGGGATTCAGTCAAAAAGTAGAAGGAGAAATCCTTAAGACAGTTGAGGCACTATTTTCCAAAAGAGTGGTTGAAGAAGAGTTGACGGTGGACTTAGGGACAGATTGCATGAGTATTTATTTGTGGAATCATTTTCCAACGCACATCTGGACAATGTTTCCTTATTCTCCAGCACAATGCGGAGGACTTGGGAATTGGCAGCGGATTGGGATAAGTTGTTCTCCAAGTGCGAGGAAGAAATTGCTTTGATGGAATTCAAGATGTAAAGCATGCCAAGTGTCTCCGTAGGAGAATTGGAGGCCGTTGTCGCCAAGTTCATTGCATATGTTATTAATGAGCAAGATAATGGCTCTCCATTTCTGGACGAGAATCTTTTGACATAATGGTGCATGCATGGCTGGAATGTTTGACCAAGTGGCGGCTAGGTCAACGCATGCTAAAGCAGTGGAGCATCTTTTTGCATGTAGCCGTCGTATTTATGAGATGATGGAGCATTCATGACATTATGGGCGATTTTGCATGGTGGAATATTTATTGCATGCTAGGCAAATGTGATGAAGACTGGTGCATTTGATGCACAATGGACAGCATTTTGGGCAGAAAAGAATTTATTGTAAATGGGCATGATGGGCATTTAATGTTTATTCCCACCTTGTTGCATCATGTGTGTGGAATCTTTTGGGTCAAAACCCTAATTAGGGTTTGCATGTAATCAAGGCTTGAGGCCTATATAAAAGGATGATCCCCTCATTTGTAAAGGGAGGAGAGATTGTCTAAGATTGTTGCGAAGGGCTATTGAAGCAGTAAATTGTAATACATTGTTCTTTTGATGGTGTATACTTGTCCTGTTTTGTAGCTTGCATGGTCTTGCTTTCCTCACTTAGAGTAGATTTATTTCCAACATTTAGAAGAACGGGATTGATGATGTTTGTAGTGAAATCTTTGCTCATACCTTTTGTTGCTAGTTGATTGTTATCAACAGCGAAAGATTAGTCTGAGCCATTTTATGTGAAAGTTTATCTTCGATCATCGGATGAACATTGTTCTTTGAAGGTGTTCATTGGTGTTATGAAAATCTCTTGCACTACCTTTGAAGATTGCACCACCTCTATGTAGATGTATGAAGTTGGCGAACCAAAGTGTGGTTGGTTTCACTCAAGCAATCATTGTCTCCTTTGTTCTTAGATTTAGTATAGATTCCCTAAACCCTTTCTCATTCTACTTTCAGCATTTTCAAATCAAAAAATCCTAAAAAAGAGCTTATTGACAAATCATTCGTGATCAAAGTCCTTGAAAGTCATAAAATTGTTTAATCTTGTTTAAGTGTGCGTAAGTCCCCTTGGATTACCAGCATATCACATCAAACCAACTGAGTCACATCAATTGCAAATCAGAACCTTGGAGTCAATTGTCTGAACTTATCGTAATCTTAGCATACAATTGAACTTTGATCAAGAGAGAGTAAAGTGACCGTTGGGCAACTTTATTCTGTGTTGGGGGTAGTCATAAAATGCACGTCAACAAGTGGCTTCTAACAAAAGAAAGCTTACAAGATTGTTTGCTAGAAGTTACTGACCTATCAAATGTGGAATGCTGGGACAGCATTATATTTTGGAGTAAATGTGGAAAGGCCTTAAAGTTTAAATTTCATGACTGCACAATCTTTATCTCCTGAATTATATTTCGTTATAGGTGCGCATTAATGCCAGGGTGGTGTGTTTCAGTATTGGGATCCCATGCAATCAGATTTCTTTCTATGCCTAAGCAGTTACATTTGATCGCATGACCAATTCTGAAGTTCAAAGGGCAGTTTTGAGTAGAGCTCTGAGAGTGCATAATCAAGCTAGCATTGGGTAGACTGTTAGCATAGTGATTTTCTGCATAGGATACATAGTTCTCATTAAGTTGGGTAGCATAGAGTGACAGGTTTCATGTTGAATATGACCCATAATCTTTTTCTTTTATTTCTCCAAGTTAATAGGGTTGTTACTGTTTCATTTCCTCCATTTTCTTCCATGTTAGCTTCCTTTTGTGTTTTCTCCCAATTTTTTGCAATTTTTTCCAATAAATCTCCCCGATTTTTTTCAAAAAACTCGCCCAAGAGTTTTTTTTCCAGATTAAATCATGGCCATCAATGACTCGTGAAAAATCGGGAGTTAAAAGATTTTTTGTAGATTTTTTCATCTATGCCTCTAGCCATACCATCAGCTTTTGTTTATTGAGCTTAATTCAATACCAGGATACCTAGCCCCAGTATCTCTGACTTTATGATTTGTTCTTACTGTTGAGTGGAGAAACTGTCTTTAATCTTAAATTGAAACACTATTTTTTCTTGATTATATGAGTGTTCAGTGATTGCTCTCCAAATTAACATCTTCTTTAGAAGCTAACCTGTTGAATTGGTTGCTTGTAGTCATTGGGATTAATAAATTCAGTGATGCCAAATGCCTTTCCTGCACAAAGGACATAATGCCCAGCACAGACTCAGAATCTATATTTTTTCTGAATTCCAAACTACCAATCATATAAAAATAAGACAAAAACGTGGATAAGCATTATATATAAGACAGAAAACCTTACCCCTTTCATGTTTCTCAGGGTTTATATCAACACCAATTATCCGAGATGCCCCTCTTAATTTTGCACCTTGAGCCACCTGTTTGTTAAAACAAGAATACAGAATCCAAGTATTTAATGGCCAATAATAGAATGCACTGAGAAAGCCTTACAATTTTAGAATGTTTTAATTTGAAATCAAATATATTTCACAGCCTTTGTATCTGGGTTCTTTGTAGTTTGCACTTACAGATAAGCCTACTGTTCCAAGGCCAAAAATTACAACAGTTGACCCTGTCTCAATATTAGCTACTTTCCAGGCAGCTCCAAATCCTATAGAAAATACAAACTCGCTTGTAATCTATGATGATATACGGTGCAAAAATTCATAATAAGATGTTTACAACTTTCAGAGACAGTGACATTTTAAAGCCTTAGATAAAGCATGATTTAATTTCCAAATCAGTTTATTTTATTTCTTGTGAAAAGCTCCTTCCAAGTATTGCTTTCTTAGTTCCCTCTTTAAGTTTCATCTCCATAAAATTTATACTTGTCAGCTATGCTTCTTTAAAATATTTTTTATCTAATACAGCAATCCAAATCATGAACCATTTTATGGTTTCATTCATGCAAATCCTTTCAAAATAAATTAATCTTCAGTACTTTACTGTGAATGATAGCAAAATTAGAAAAAGAAAACTGCAAATAAGCCTAGGTGATTAAATATTCTTAGACCCTCTTAGTATAAAACAAAGAAATGAGTAGGCTTTCTGATGATCTATAGGTGATATGCTAGATTAATGCAAGAGGGTGACTTGGGCTGCCCTGAGCAAAGTTAAGAGACAATTGTAAAAGCACCTTGGAAAGAGACTAGGAAAACAAGAAAATAAGATTAGAAGACAAACAAGAAGATAAGATTAGAAGACACTATAGCTTGACAAAAATCATTTTCATGGTTGAACAATAAAATTCATTTAGTAGTAATGCAAACTTTTGCATGCAATCTAAGCTAATAAAATATTAAAAAGTAAATAGTTCTGCCATTACATAACATGATAAAGTTATTAACTCATTTATACCTATTTTCTACAGAAGCCCTCACAAATTGTTAAAAGATGGAATACTTATATCAATGACAGGATTTTACTGGCCAGATCTAATGATCTCATAAGTATTTATCGCAATCTGGAAAATATTTGTGGGGTGATATCTATAAAGGAACACTAACCTATCTCCAAGAGAGAATTTAGTCTGTTTGTTTAGGTCCACATCTAAGCAACCTACATCTTTACAACATGCTTTCCAATTTCTTTGAGGAGATTTTATATTCACTGTTCCATTATCCTCAATTCCAGAGAAATATTTTGTATATTGATTTCAACTAAATAGTTATCAACTTATCAGCAAAGGATTAATCAGTTTGTACCTGTTGCAACACCACAGCCAAGCACACATATTTTTCCCAAGGGAACATCTGAGCTCAATTTAACAATGCACCCAGAGTGCACAACAGTATACTCGCTAAAGCTTGAAACTGCACAGAAGTGATAAATTGGCTTGCCATTTATAGAAAAACGGGTTTTCTGATCACTGTGCATGACACCTTTTCTTTCCATTCTTAATGTTTCACACATGTTGCTTTTGTCAGATTTACAATGCATACACTCCTTGCATTCTCCAGTAAAAACGGTAAGCACATGATCACCCTCATGTAGATCGATTACATCTTCTCCAACACTTTCAATAATCCTGCAATCTCATTCATGGTTAGTTCACAAAAACAGATATATTGGAATAGTATTTGAATAAGTACCAGTGTCAATAAGGAGAAAACAAGGCCATGATCAACAAGAATATATGAGTAGGGTTAGATTTGCTAACCCTGTTGCCTCATGGCCAAAGATGCGTGGGAAGAGTGGAATGTGCCCCTAAAAAATTAAAAGAGGAAAATTAGGCTCCAGAATGACATGCAGGGAGATTAACAGGAATATAAATCACCTTTCTTACTTGGACCATCATGTATCAAATATATAGTACGAACAATGTCAAATTTGACAACTCACTTTAGGAATAAGTCCTACGCGTTATAATGCCAAGTATATATTCAAATCAATAATTATACAACATGCCACATCAGAATAGCATAATGCGCTCATGCAACAACCCATAGACTTCAAGGACCATTCTTTTTGACTCATCTATCATTCATATTGAGCTTTATACTTTCATGAGATACTCTAACCATTTATTGAGGAATGCAAAGGAGTAGAGTTCAGGTCACATGATGTACAAGATCAAAGACCACAGCGATTAAAAGTACTCAATCTATCACACTTACACTTGGTTTTCCATTTCCATTTTGAAAGAAATCCTACTGTTGATAAATGTATTCTTCTCATAGTCTGTGTGTAAATTTTATTTCTACATGCATTCTGTAATGTCCCCCACTAAGAGGCTGCCTGTATAATTAACATACATCATTATGCCTTAAATCAGAACACTAAATTAGCATTCATAATACAATTGATAGTTACTATACTAAAGCCCCAATCCTTACTTCTTTCCTAATTATCAACACTAAGTGAGGATGGGGAATTACTTGTTAGGGTGCTAGGAAAAACATTTTCCACAAATAGGCCCAAGGGTTTCAGGAACATCCGTCCATACCAACTCTTGGGGCTCACCTATTTTGGGAGGTATTACGACCACCTTTCCCTAATAAAACCAACCTATCCTCATGAGAGGCAATAGAGAATGATTAAGGATTAGGCTATGTGTATACTATTCTCTCATGTATTATGAATATATATGTAAATAATTGAAGTTAAGCATAATTGTTATATAAAGATGACTAACAATATAAATCTTATTATTTCTGTTATAAGTGTATATAAGAATAAATGTAACAGCTTATATAGCAGGCTGTATATCTGTTCCTAATTCCTAATAGAATTCAGATATAAAATTACTGTGAATAAACAGTCAGTTCATAAATAATATACAACATACCAATCTGCTGCTTCCACAATGATTGCCAGCAATATGATCAGCCAATAACTTAATGCTTTGTTCCTTCGATGATCCCATTTGGAGGTTGGCTGTATTTATATCTTCTTACTGGGTGGAGAGGTATGTCTTTTCCCACGTGTATCCCTTTGCAAAATGGTGCCCCTTGGCCCTTAACTACTCATTAGGTGATCGCACCACTTGGAAATTAACAGTGTTCGACAGAAATGCGTTTTCCCCCCTTTTGAGCCGCGTTTCCGATATGTGGACATTTCCGGGACAGGGAAATGGGGACGTAACGTCTCCCGCTGTCCCGTCACTACCACCGGTGCTCCGCCGGAGACGGGGAAACGTCTCCACATCTCCCAAGGAGACATGGAGACGTGGAGACATCCCCAAGTCTCCTTGGGAAACGTCTCCACCTCTCCACGTCTCCTTGGGAGACATCTAGGTGTTTCTCAGGTGGCAGCCCCACCCAAACGTAAAAAGGCATGAAAAAATTAATTTAGAAAAAAAAATTGTTATTTTTGGGGGTTGGGGGGTAACCCTAATTTGACATGAGCCCCACCCCTTCCCTCAAAACAAAACAAAACCACCATATTGGGTGATTTCGCTCAAATTTTGAAAGTCTGATTTTTTTTTCCAGCAAGCTGAAGAGGAGGAAAAACTTGGAGAAGTCTGATTTAAGGAGTGAAAAGAGTGAGTGCAAGTGTGAGAGGAGTGAGAAGGAGCAAGTAGAAGAGCAAGAGGATTCTACAACATTTTGGAGAGATTTTTCAAGCACAAGGTAGGGTTTTTTCTTGTTTTTTGTTTGTTTTATTTTCTGATTTTCAGTTCTTTGTTTGTTTAAACTTTTTTTTTTTTTTTCATCTCGAAATCAGATTTGATGTTGAATCTTGAGAGCAAAATGATGAATGAATCATTCATCATTTTTCCCTCAAGGTTCAACATCAAATTTTATTATTTTTATTTTAAATAATATAAAATTATAAATTGTAAATTTTGTTTTCAAAATTGAAATTTCAAATTTGTATTTCAATTTGTTAAACTAGGCTGAATTTTTATTTTTTTTTGTGAAATGCAGTGTCACTATCACAATGAGCTCCCATGACATGAGTGAGGATGAGATGGAAATCCATTCTCATAGTAATAATGATTCAGAATTTGAACTTGAGGATAAGGGGGGTGACCAAGGGGCTAATCCTAGAGCCCAATCTAGTACCATAGTGAGTGCACTAGCTAGTACAGGGTGCCCTTCAGAGTTGTTGGCACCATACGCTAGGGGTGCTTATGATCCTAAATCTCCTCTAAGTCAATTTGCTTCAAGAGTAGAAGGCACATCACGTGCAGGTGGGGGAACAAGGAAGTGGAAATGCAACATTTGTGGGGTTAAATGGTTTGGTAGCATCACTAGAGTGAATGCACACTTCCTTTTTTGGACAGGAAAAGGTGTGGATCATTGTAAGTTTTTTAAGGAAACTAAAAATATAGAGTACAGAATTGAGATGAACAAGCTTTGGGGCATTCCAGATGACACAGATGTTTCAGTCCCTATTACGTTGTTTGCTAAGGCAGCCCTTCAGCAGAGCCAACAAATGCAACATACTTCTCCTCATGCATTGCAGTCTTCACAGACGAGAGGAATGATGTTTAGATCTTCACCCACTTCCACTTCTAGTGCCATGCCCCAATCACGAGAGGCTAGGGGGACAAGGAAAAGCAAGTTGCACACATCGTAAAGTAACCTCGTAGCTGATTTGTTTAATGTGCAGTTGAAGGATGAAATAGATGAGTCCATTGGCAAGTTCTTCTTTGCCAATGGCATCCCATTTCATGTTGCACGGTCTCCTTATTATAAGGAGATGATGTCTATGGTGGTGAAGGGGGGACCATCATATGTGCCACCAAGTGAGACGAAATTGAGGACCTCGATCTTAGATAAGAGCTATTCCAAGATCAATATTTTGATGGAGAAGATGAAGTCATGTTGGGTGGCATCTAGGTGCAGCATAGTTATGGATGGGTGGACGGACATTAGCCATCGTCCACTCATCAACATCATGGTCACATATGCAGAGGGCCCATACTTCCGTAGAGCAATTGATTGTACAAGGCATCGCAAAGATGTTGATTTTCAGTTTCAGGTCCTCAGGGAGGCTATTGAGGAGGTTGGGCCACAAAATGTGGTCCAAGTAGTGACAAATGCAACCCATGTGTGTAGAGCAGCAGGGAAACTCATTGAGGCAGCCTATAGACATATTTAGTGGACCCAATGTTGTGTGCATACCATGAACAATGCACTCAAGGATATGGGGAAGATTGAATGAATTAGAGGAGTGGTTAGCGATGCAAGAGATGTGCATATTTTTATCTGCAACAACCACACTTCACATGCACTCTTCAGGACCTTAGCGAAGAAGTTCTTAAAACTAGTTGAGACCAGATATGCATCTTATTTCATTCTCTTGGAGAGAATGATCGAGTTGTAAGAGGCATTGCAACTCATGGTTATGACTAATGAGTGGAATAGGTGGGCCGAGGCCAAGACAGGGCAGGGGAGAAGGGTGATGGAGATAGTGAAGAGTGATGTGTTTTGAACTGATGCAAAATACATTGTCTCTCCAGTATTCCAGGTCATCAGATATGGGTATGGGGATGCACCTAACCTTGGAGAGGTGTATGAGTGCATCAACTCTATGCTTGACCAAATGAGGGTTGCTATGCGAGTGAAGGAGCCCTCTCTAGCATTCTACAATGAGCACATCCAGCCAATCATTCAGCGCAGATGGGAGAAGTTGAACACTCCTTCGCATATGGCTGCCTTTGCCTTGAATCTTAAGTGGTAAAAGGCTAAACTGGGTAGAGTGACACCAATTCAGGATGATGAGATGAAGGCAGGTTTCTTTAGGTGCATAGAGAAGATGTATGACTCTAGAGATGCTAGCATAATTCGCACTAAGTGAGGAAGACTTGCACTCTTAGAGGCTATTTAGATGTGGCAAAGATAGATATAGAAACTATGGCACAAGAGGACCCACTTTTGTGGTGGAATTGTCATGGTCTGAAATCTTTGACCACCACTCTAGCTATCGGTCTGCTATCCCAAGTTTCCAATTCTTCAACTGTTGAGAGGAACTGGTCTACATATAGCTTCATCCACTCTCTTAAGCGGAATAGACTTACCTCTAAGAGAGCAGAGAAGCTTGTGGTTGTACACAGTGCTTTGCATCTCATGGACCGCAAGAAACTTGTGTACAAGGAGAGTCCAGCGACACGATGGGATGTAGAGCCAGAGGAGCCTTCACAGATTGATGAGGAAGATCCTACCACTTTAGATGCAGGGTTGGTTGGTGTGAGCTTGAGGGATCTTGACCTTGAGGAGTCCAACAATTCTAGTGATGAGGAGTTTGCAGATGATTAGAGGCCTCCCTTCGCTACATTTTGAGTTTTGATATTTTGGCATTTTGTTTTTTGTAATGCTATTGCTATTAGCATCTATATTTGCTACTCGTTGCAATGATGAATCATGTAATCATCTTTATAGACTTTGTGATATCTCATATGACATCAGATATTCGTATTTTCAATATAATAGAAATCTCCAATTTGACAATTTTATTTAGCAATTAGCATTCAAGAAATCTTTGTATTTAGATTTATTATTTCAAATTTTGCTATTTTATAGTTTTACTAATTTCCTATAGTTTCATTTGAAATGTAATTCTTATACTGTTATACATCATTTCAAAACTAGTTTTTCAAGTACTATAAGTATATGTATAACTATATCAGCACCAGCATCCCACCCCCCGTCCCCAACGGTCGTGGAACACTGGAAATTAATCACAAAATTAATTAATGATCCTTACTATTCCTTAATTCATTCAATATTGTGCTTGGACTTCTGTCTTGTTGCTAATGTAGATTCTAAAGGATCGCAGGCCTGTAACTCTACCATTACAGCCAGCATATTAACCTGTGTGCTTGCCAGGTAATCGCAGAATAAACATGCAATCAGAATTGCACATCTTAGGCTTGATGGTGATTAGTTTGTTTCTTTCTAAGGAAAATACTTACTAAGCATACCTGCATAATACACTTGAATCGTTTAAATTATGCAAGTCCTTTGGGTATTGGGTCAAGTCTCTAGTTTCAAAGAGGGGGCATGACACATTATGTGATTTCTATAAGCTAACATTAGTTTTAGAACATAGTAAATGTTTGTCCAGATGACTAATGTGTTGCAATAAGTGTCAAATCCTTTGTGCATATTTTTTCATATTTGTCTGTCAAATTGTCACAGACTAAGGATGGCAGAAATGTTTGTTTGTTTGATTGCTTGTCTCGCTTTGGGCTAAGTGCATCATTTCAATGTTTGTATTGCATGTCTGTCAGCCTATGTATGCGCAGGAAACCAAGTAAGCCTGTCCAATGGAAGATTGTTTGTCTGAGCATTGGAGAATAGAAGGGATAAACCATGAAGCTCAACTAACAAAGCCGATGATCAAGTGCCATAATCAGCATAGATATGCATTATACATGAAGAAAGGCAACACTCAAGTGCCAATAGCTGCTTTGGAGCATGCTTGGGAGATATAAGGTATTTCAAGTGACAACATCATTGCAAATAATACATTGGTGCCACTATCAGAGTTGAACTTGCAAAAGGAACCTAAAAGCATGCTTTGCTGAAGGAAAGGACAAGGTGGAGTGACACAAGTGCACTAAAAGCACACCAAACATGAGGAACTCAGGAAAGGTGTTTTAAGTGGCAGACATGACCAACACACACACCTGCGGGTTTGATGACAGTCTTAAGTGGCATGAATGACTAAAGCATGCCTGGATGCGATAATTGACAGGTGTTAGTGGCAGATATGTGTAAAAGCACACTTGGACCAGTTAAGTCATCAGTCAAGTGGCAGAGGTGAGTAGAAAGCATGCCAAGGGTGAGATTGAACACTTATTTGGCATGAGTGAAGAGGAAGTAGGTGACCAAATGGCAAGCTTGAGCAGTGTTGGACAACTTTTGAGTGGCTAAATCAGTCTAAAAGCACTCCTGGGTCTGTTATGACAGGTTAAGTGGCAGAAACAGCATGTGAACGAACTTGAGTGTCAGAAGTGTTCTCTTAAGTAACAAATATGAGCGATAGGTGTACCTAGGTGCATGTAAGGAAGACTAAATTAAGGAGCGCTGAAAAGAGCACCTCAGCAAGCTAGGGTCTGTTTTTTAGTGTCTATCAGCATGAGAAAGTGTGCCTAGCAGCATCTCTCTAATCAGCACGATATTCAGACTCCTAAAATGGAAAAAACAGTGCTTTCAGTGGTTTGTAACAGCAGCTCTTCAAGAATGAAGGATAAGAATTTAGAGCCCTTCATCGTATCCCTGCTTTCATGCACATGTATCACCGTATGTCACATGATTCATGTTTAGCAATGATAAAATTTGAATTAAGTTCAGCAAGGAAAATATTTTAAAACAAAATCATGATTAAATTCATCTAATAAAAATTTGAGTTTTTTTAAATATAACTAATAAATCCACAAAAATTGTCAAAATACAATATTGCTATATAAAAAAATGCCACAGACTACAGTTATACACCATGATAAAATTATAAAGTTAAACTATAAGAAACATATGAACTCATGATTGCAAAAATAATTTATTGATCAAAAAGTGACAATCAAGAGTCAAAACTCTAAAACTTAAAAAAAATTCTCAAGTCATCAAGAGCACTTGGTTGAGATGATATATCATCATCACTAGATGTACTACTCAATTCACCATCCAAAATGTCAAGCCCATCTACAACTACTGTGCATTCTGAAACTTGTTGTAGTTGTTAAAAAGATGTAAAGTCTTTTTATAATTTGTTCATAACAATTGCAAATTAATGCACCTGTACAAAAAATCTCTCTACTTTTCAAACAGCAACTTTTTCCTCTTTCTGGAACAAATGTGGTTTCAGCCACTCCAATTCCACTCACAAGTTTATGAACTTGTGCTTTGGACCCAATATTCAAATAGCAAAGCCTTGTATTTCAAGAGTTTGTGCTCCATGGTTCATTCACCATCTATACCCAAGTATGTCAACTCATGACAAGTATTTCAAACATCGGTGTCTAAGTAGACTTACAACTATCGGATATGGTTGAAACCTCTCAATGGTTTCTAAAAGCCTTTCTATGACTTAATAATCATTTTGTCTATCATTTCGAAGTAGCTTAGGCTACAAATAACAAGCTACTGCATGTAAAGATGTGTGCATCATTTTACATCTGGAATCAACTATATCCCTTATCTCCATGTAGTCTACTTGAACATTAACAATCAAGTAGTTATTACTCCTTTGAAATCTTGATTACGTCTGCTTATTGGTATTTGTTTTAGCCAGTGAGAAGGTGTTGATGTAGCCTTTAGACCTAGCTACTTGTATTCATGAAATTTACAAAATATTGCTTGTGAGACAGTTTGTTACTGGTCTTGTGCACATACCCGAGACAAAAAGACAGGCACAATTATATCATTTTTATACTATGTATCTTTTTATTTTTTATTTTTATAGTTCTCCAATTCCATTCGATGCTATCATATTAAAATATTTTTATTTTATAATTTAGAAATTTCTAATTATGTTTTAACTTTTATCAGGTTGCAAGTTCTTCAGCTGAGTAGAATTGGAGTACATACTTGTTGTGACATTTTCACACATCGCCCCATTGCAAATGGGGACCCCTGCTTCTTTGCTTTCTAGGGTTTGTTTTCTAGGTCTTTTAGGGTTTTGTCAGTTAGCCTTTGCATTTTGAGTGTCGCCAAGGGGATCACCTAGATAGCAAGTCTGGCTTGAGTGATGTCCTGATCCTGAAATTTGGCTAAGTCTGAAAGTCCTAATCCTGAAAATTGGCTAAGTCTGGAATGTCCTGATCCTGAAATTTGACTAAGTCTGGAAACTGAAAAACCTCCAAAAACTTGATTTTGCAATATAACTCCTGGAGGTCTGAAACCACTCTCAAACATCCTGAAAGTATATATGGAATATCTTTCTTATACTTAAATGTTATATTCCATAAAATTATCCTGACGGAGAGTTCAAAAAGTCAAATTTCGCTCCTGACCCTTGCTGAGGATCCAGAGCTAATTTCGCTCCTAACCCTCTCAGGAGGTCCAGAGCGAATTTCGCTCCTGTCCCTTGCTGAAGGTCCAGGGCGAAAATGTTGTTCAAGTTTATTTCTCGCTAATTTTGGCTAACTTGTTTTGTGCAGGGTTTCCCGGAGAGAAGATTGGACGTTACTGGATGCATTTGAAAGTTTGAAAGTTTGAAAATTGTTGAATTTTGGGCAAGAAAGATAATTTCGCCCCTGTCCCTCACTGAAGGTCCAGAGCGATTTTCTAAAAGTGCAATTTTCTTGCAAGGACAAAACAAGTTTTGTGATTGAAATGAATGGAAGAAGGTGTGTTTTGCCCGTTGAAGATAATTTGGAGGGCTAGCAAAGGACGGATAAGCTTGAAATTACAAAATCGCTCCTGTCCCTCACTGAAGGACCAGGGCGAAAAACCTAATATCCAGCACTTCTCGCCAAGTTTGGACAAATCTAAGCCAAGGCACAAGTTTGAAATGATGTTTAAAATACCTTGAGGTGGAATTGAGATGCAAGGACCACAAATTTTGATGATAATAAGGAAAATCGCTCCTGTCCCTCTCCAAGGGTCCAAGGCGAAATTTCCAAGTATGCCCATTTACCTTACATTTTGAGATGATATTTTCGTTTCCAAGACTCAAGAGGGAGTGAAGTGTGATGTTCTACGCCTTGAGGGTAATTTGAAGATTGAAGCGATCAAGAATTTGCACAAGGACTCAAAAGCGCTCCTCTCCCTCACCAAAGGTCCAGAGCGATTTTTACAAAATCAACAATTTCCCTCCAAGATTACGCTAAGGCAAGGTTGTGCAAGATGAGAAATGTCTTCTAAAACATGGTGAACAAAGACTTGACTTTTAAAATTTGATAATCCTAGCCTGAAATGCAAAAGGTGCTCCTATCCTTCACTGGAGGACTGTTGATGTGTTTTTTGTACACAGCCTAACACAGAATAAAATACCCAAGGGTACCTTATCCTCTCTTGAATAAAGTTTCCGAATGCTGAAGATATCGCGAAAAAGATCAATCGGAGAAACTTCAAGGTTCTTGTATGTAGGATCTCTACGTGTGGATAAGCTCTCTGTGGTATGATGTGATTTGCTGGAATCACAAGGGGACTTACATTTGATGATTTAACTTCTGATTTGCCTTTGAATATTGCTGGAACACAGGATCTTACTGCCTTAGATTTGAAAAATGGAAAAAAGATGAGGGCGAAGAGAGGATCTAATCCTAATAATAAGAATGTAGGAGCAATGATTGATCTCTGATGAAACTCTAACTAGGTCTTGTTTTGACATCGCAGGACCATCTCCACAAGGCTAGTGCGATCTTCGAAGGAAAGCTTTATGATGTTCAAATCATCACTGCAGGCATAGACACCATCAAGTTGATGCATATCAATGAAGAAGCGACAAATTGAAATTGAGCTTAAGCTGAACGATTCCAGTTGACTACACAAGGCAAGTCTGCAATCAACAAACTGCTAGTAGTATGGATATACGAATTTCACCATCAATCAAGCATATTTCTTCCACTCATCTAATAACATGAAATCAAATATGAGAAGTATAAAGACCATGCAAATTGTCGAATCGACCCATAAATTTCACCATTTCTTCAATGAAGTTACAAGTCTTTTACAACAACATCTTGGCAACAATCTTTGCCTTCTCTCTCTACTCTACTCTAATTGCTATTCTAATACTTCTAACTGCTTCTAACTATATTCTAACTCTTTCTAAATATTCCCTTTACAAAATGAAATGTCAGGGCTTCTATAGTGCCCTCAATACAATTCGACGGCTTAGATCAATTCAAGATCAATGGCCAAGATTCAACAATGAAAACCCTAATTAGGGTTTGTTACAACCATTACATAACATTTAATGCTTAACCAATGATAAAATTGTATTGCTTGGACACATGTCCTCTCTAGAAAATTCCACCAATGGATAGCTGGGGTAGGTACATCGGAGTTTGTGCTACCTTCCATGAGTTAGGTACATTGAATCTGGACATGCGGAGGTGGACCACACTGACTGGATGAGCGATGACTGGGATGCCACCTTGTCTGACACTTGTAATTTGGTAGATATTCAACTTAATGTTGTTGAGAAGCTAGCTTTAATTAATTCATCTGGAACTATTTGCTTCCTCAACGAACCCTTGTTCTAACTTCTTGTGTCCTTGATTTGCAGGATGATGATGTACCTCGCCTTGGAATGCTGGATTGGAAGAGGCCGCCCTTGTCCTTGCTTGATCGTCCTTGAGGAGACCGTCCTTGATCTGGCTTGATTTTCCTTGAGGAGAACCTTCCGACTTGCAGATCCTTCGAGCTTGGAGTCGCCATCTTGATACCTACACAACATTTCAAAATTAGTAATATATTTTGCAACGTGGAAATATAGACTAGAAAGAGGATTTAAGTTTTAAATTAGGAAACCTCAAGATAAATCTTTGAATTATCATTTCCTAAATTTACTAAGCCACTTGAGAATTAATTCTAAAAAAAGATGCAAAAATAGGAGAATTTGCTAGGCAAAATGTAGATCAAGACCTCCCTTGGATAAAATGCACCTCCTTTAGCTTGGAAAAGAACTCCACCTTCCTCTTCAAAAATCTGGAAATTCGCCTTCAAATGTCTTCAAAAATCTGGAAATTATCCTCCAAACTAGCAAGAAATATGCCTCTCCAATAGCCTTCAAGATGAATTTCGCACCTTGTTGTTCTTCTCCAAATCGCACTTGGAATAATGGATGAATGAATGATTTGAATTAAAAAAAACACCTCCAATATATAGAGCGCTCACCTTCCACTTACCCATGAGGCCGACCTTGCAAATAAGGCAAATAATAAACAAAATTTTAAATAAAAAGGAGGCCGACTTTATAAAAACATTAAATAATACCCCAAGCGCTCTTTCTTTTTATTTAATTTAATAATTAATTAATTTAAATGCCTTTGTAATTAATAATTTCGATTTTTTAAAAGGCTAAATTAATTAATTAAATGCCCATGCGTTATTGTTAAATGCCATCTTAATTAAATATTTCAAGTTTTTTTTTTTTTTAGCGAATCTAGCATTTAATGCAATTTGGAGGATATTGGCGTCTAGGCATGGCAAAAATATCAACTTGTTAATAACTTCGCTCTGGTCCCTGGGAGAGGGACAGGAGCGATTTTAATTCTAGGGCCAATTTTCTCCTTCGAGGTGCAACCAAATTATATTCAATGAGTAAAATGTACCCCCCTCGTTCTTCTCAAATCGCGAAATCGTTCAAATCTTTCAAGGACAAGGCAATTTTGGATTTCAAGCTCCGGTCCTTCAGTGAGGGACAGGAGCGATTTTTGCTCTCAGGGCCAAATCTTTTTACTTTTCACTTCAAATTTCCTTCACTGAGGAAAATATCACCTCTTTACACGCCATGAATAAAAGTTCGAGTCCAAACAAGGTCTAAAAATGTGCATATGAATAAAATCGCTCTGGTCCCTTGGTGAGGGACAGGAGCGATTCGCCTTGGACCCTTGGAGAGGGACATGAGCGGTTTTCGCTCTGGACCCTCAGTGAAGGTCAGGAGCGAAATTTGACTTTTCGAACTCTCTATCAGGACAATTTTAATGGAATATAACATTTAAGTATAAGTGCTTATACTTTAAGTTATATTCCATATATACTTTCAGGATGTTTGAGAGTGGTTTCAGACCTCCAGGAGTTATATTGCAAAATCTAGTTTTTTGAGGTTTTTCAATTTCCAGACTTAGTCAAATTTCAGGATCAGGACATTCCAGACTTAGCCAAATTTCAGGATCAGGACTTTCAGACTTAGCCAAATTTCAGGATCAGGACTTCACTCAAGCCGGACTTGCTATCCTATTGATCTCCCCGACAACACTCAAAATGCAAAGGCTTAACTAACAAAACCCTAGAAGACAAAAAAAAAAACCCTAAAAAGCAAAAAAAACATGGGTCCCCATTTGCAATGGGGCGATGTGTGAAAACGTCACAACATCTAGCGCCACCTTGAATAAATGTTCCTAAAACATTTCAGAGATAAAGACTCGATCGACACCTAGAACCTCCGGAAAATTCAACCTAGCTCATCAGGGGATTAGAAAATGTACTCAAAGTGGAAGGAAAATCCTTGACCACATCTAGACACTTAGTCTTTGATTACCCAGGTGTGTGCAAGTGTATTCATTCCTCTTGACAAGACAATTATAACCTTCAGGTTCCCCTGTGATTAGCTACGTAGTTTATCTGAACTTCAAAAGCATCCTGGATAGAGCCTCGCTGCCAGTCAGACGTCCATAGTCTCGACGAGGTTATCGCCGCAAGCTCACGAACATTGCTCCATTGCCAGCCAGGCGTCTATAGCCCCGATGGAGTTACTCGTATATTCCCCTTAGCCAATTTTGATATTTCACTTTATTTCATTTTTTTTTTTTTTTTCTTTTGATATTGCTTTTTCACTCCGTCAATTCCTTTGGCTCGTAAGCAGTAAAGCTTACTAGGGTTTGAGGATTGCGGTGGCGCTGAAGCCAGATTTTAGATTTTTCACCAATCACAGCTTTGCCTGAAAACCATAATGACTCGGAGTCTATTAATGTGTGAAGATATAGTAATCAATAGATGTCGGCATCAAGACACAGAAAATGATTCCCTTCCAAGTCAAATACAGGTCCTGATCAGATGATAAAGCTAAAGAGGAACAACCTCGGATTCCAAGCACTTCATGAATAGACATCTAAGAAATGAGTCTAACATAAGACCCAGGATATTGCCAGTGTGCGGGCAACAACACAAACGCCTTTCTCACAAAATGGAGGCTCCCACTCAAGACACCTAAACTAAAGCAAACCGACTCAAAACAAACTAAACTAAAACGCACACCAAAAGCAAACTGTCTAAAGAAAGCAAACAACTAAACTACCTGAGCCACACTAGATCATGAGTCAAATGACTCAAGGCAAATTAAGAACAAGGCTCAAAAGACCTCTAATCTAAAACATGAAAAGAAAACCTACTCTAAACCTATATACAAGAGTCCTAGACTCGACACGACTCAAAGAAGCAAAATATATACATGACTTTACATGATTTCTCAAGTTGTGCAACAGGAGCATGGCAAACGTGATGGTTCTCAATCGGGCAAATTCATCCTTAAATACAGAAAGGCAAACTCTCACCATGCATCTCTCATACTCAAGCAAGTTTTCACTCAAAATGATCAACTGAGGTAATTCGTTAGGACCATGATCAATCCAGATGCAAGTTGTTTTCCCAAAATCCCCATAATCAAAATCATAATAACTTTCAAAGCTAGGATTAAGGAAAGAGACAACCTGGCATATTTCAGGCTCATACGAAATTGTATTGTCGAAAGCGAGGTCACCAGCTGCTTCAGGAGGTCGCCATTAATGATGAACTATTCCACGAGCATCCACAACATGTTGATCTAGATTAGGAAGTTCCTCTTGAAACAAGCTCAGCGCCCCTTTGAATAGCTCAAGATTCTTTGCTTTCACTGAGATATCTTGCATAAACCAAGCATCTTCATGAAATATTGTAAGCATATCCTCAAAAATGAGAGTCTCCTTGATAGATTGAGCTTCAAACATCTCCTCTAGTTGATCAAATGTAATCTCAGGTGATGTCTCGTCTTCTTCAAGCTTAGTCTCAGGAGGTCGAAGCTGATGATGGATCATATCACTCACAGTAACTTGCTTATCTAGAAAAAAATTTGGCAGTGATTCCACTTGTTTTTCCTCTACAAGATCCTTCAATGCTTCCTCAAATAACATAATGGTAATGAAATCTTCAAGCGCCCCTTTGAATTGTTCTTCATATCTGGTCTCACTTATGACGATTTGCATCTCTTTGTTCAACATCTCAACTTGATTGTCTTCTTCAATGAGGCCATTTGAGACTTCTTGCAATTCAATCTCAAGGATCTCCTTTTGTAGCATAAACGAGAATTCTTCAAGGGATGAGTCGTCTTCTTTAATTGCTTGTTCAACTCCTAGATCTTCCTTTATTATTGTTTGAGTATTCTCAACTGATTCTTCAACTTTTGTTTCATGGTATTCTTTTTCAGGTGCAAGGCATGGCGAGCTATCCACTGTAATACATTGTTCCTCAAGTGCATTGGTATCATCAACGTACAATTGATCCTTCTCACATTCAGATGTTGGAGCAATGTCCTGTTCATAGGTTCTTTTGAATTCGGCTGCGAGATGTGCACCCCAAGATTTGTTCATGATACACTCTTCCTCGGACAAAGTTGGCATTCCAAACTGGTTTCTGACTTGATTGATAGCCATTTCACATACTGAGCAAGTAAATTCAGAGTGAGGTGAGTTGTGAATTCTACACCACAATGGTAGCAATATGTTCTCAAGACGCATTTCGCCATTCAAAATGCGCTGACTCTCGATCATCCACATGAAGCTTAGAAGAGGATCTTTGCTCTCTGGGACACTGAAGTTGCCTTCTTCTGTTTCTGGCCTAGGGACATCCCAAAAGAAGATTTTTCCCTGCGCTACCGATTCCATCCTTGATAAGTACTTCAAGCAATGCATTTCATCATGTTCCTCTGTCTCGTGGACTCGACACTGCCCTTGTCTTGCAAACTTGGACAATCTTTGTGGATAAAGTTGTGTATCTAATCTCCACCAAAGTTCAGGAAAATAAACTTGTTGCTCTTCGTGAAACTGTTGTCGCTCCATTGAGAAATCTTTTCTTTTTTTTGATTTTTTGATTTTTCACTTTTTTTTTTTTATTTTCTATTTTTCACTTTTTTTTGGATTTTCTATTTTTCACTTTTTTTGGATTTTCTGGAATAAGACAGATCTTGAATATCTCGGATTCAACTTGAACGTTCAACTGGTTCCAGCTTGATTCCTTCTTGCGTAAGTCCAACTGACGACCCAACGATCACCTTCCGTCGAGTGTTTGAGAAAAAGCTTTCCACTGATCTTCCTTGGATTCAAGAGTTCGTGTTCGCTCACCTTTCTTTTGCTTCAATTCTGTCGAGCGTGGAGGAGGGTACCTTGATAAAATTTTGAAGTCCAACTGTTCAGGCCCTCCTTCTAGCGCCAATTCTGTTGATGTGTTTTTTGTACATAGCCTAACACAGAATAAAATACCCAAGGGTACCTTATCCTCTCTTGAATAAAGTTTCCGAATGCTGAAGATATCGCGAAAAGGATCAATCGGAGAAACTTCAAGGTTCTTGTATGTAGGATCTCTACGTGTGGATAAGCTCTCTGTGGTATGATGTGATTTGCTGGAATCACAAGGGGACTTACATTTGATGATTGAACTTCTGATTTGCCTTTGAATATTGCTGGAACACAGGATCTTATTGCCTTAGATTTGAAAAATGGAAAAAAGATGAGGGCGAAGAGAGGATCTAATCCTAATACTAAGAATGTAGGAGCAATGATTGATCTTTGATGAAACTCTAACTAGGTCTTGTTTTGACATCGCAGGACCATCTCCACAAGGCTAGTGCGATCTTCGAAGGAAAGCTTTATGATGTTCAAATCATCACTGCAGGCATAGACACCATCAAGTTGATGCATATCAATGAAGAAGCGACAAATTGAAATTGAGCTTAAGCTGAACGATTCCAGTTGACTACACAAGGCAAGTCTGCAATCAACAAACTGCTAGTAGTATGGATATACGAATTTCACCATCAATCAAGCATATTTCTTCCACTCATCTAATAACATGAAATCAAATATGAGAAGTATAAAGACCATGCAAATTGTCGAATCGACCCATAAATTTCACCATTTCTTCAATGAAGTTACAAGTCTTTTACAACAACATCTTGGCAACAATCTTTGCCTTCTCTCTCTACTCTACTCTAATTGCTATTCTAATACTTCTAACTGCTTCTAACTATATTCTAACTCTTTCTAAATATTCCCTTTACAAAATGAAATGTCAAGGCTTATATAGTGCCCTCAATACAATTCGACGGCTTAGATCAATTCGAGATCAATGGCCAAGATTCAACAATGAAAACCCTAATTAGGGTTTGTTACAACCATTACATAACATTTAATGCTTAACCAATGATAAAATTGTATTGCTTGGACACATGTCCACTCTAGAAAATTCCACCAATGGATAGCTGGGGTAGGTACATCGGAGTTTGTGCTACCTTCCATGAGTTAGGTACATTGAATCTGGACATGCGGAGGTGGACCACACTGACTGGATGAGCGATGACTGGGATGCCACCTTGTCTGACACTTGTAATTTGGTAGATATTCAACTTAATGTTGTTGAGAAGCTAGCTTTAATTAATTCATCTGGAACTATTTGCTTCCTCAACGAACCCTTGTTCTAACTTCTTGTGTCCTTGATTTGCAGGATGATGATGTACCTCGCCTTGGAATGCTGGATTGGAAGAGGCCGCCCTTGTCCTTGCTTGATCGTCCTTGAGGAGACCGTCCTTGATCTGGCTTGATTTTCCTTGAGGAGAACCTTCCGACTTGCAGATCCTTCGAGCTTGGAGTCGCCATCTTGATACCTACACAACATTCCAAAATTAGTAATATATTTTGCAACGTGGAAATATAGACTAGAAAGAGGATTTAAGTTTTAAATTAGGAAACCTCATGATAAATCTTTGAATTATCATTTCCTAAATTTACTAAGCCACTTGAGAATTAATTCTAAAAAAAGATGCAAAAATAGGAGAATTTGCTAGGCAAAATGTAGATCAAGACCTCCCTTGGATAAAATGCACCTCCTTTAGCTTGGAAAAGAACTCCACCTTCCTCTTCAAAAATCTGGAAATTCGCCTTCAAATGTCTTCAAAAATCTGGAAATTATCCTCCAAACTAGCAAGAAATATGCCTCTCCAATAGCCTTCAAGATGAATTTCGCACCTTGTTGTTCTTCTCCAAATCGCACTTGGAATAATGGATGAATGAATGATTTGAATTAAAAAAAACACCTCCAATATATAGAGCGCTCACCTTCCACTTACCCATGAGGCCGACCTTGCAAATAAGGCAAATAATAAACAAAATTTTAAATAAAAAGGAGGCCGACTTTATAAAAACATTAAATAATACCCCAAGCGCTCTTTCTTTTTATTTAATTTAATAATTAATTAATTTAAATGCCTTTGTAATTAATAATTTCGATTTTTTAAAAGGCTAAATTAATTAATTAAATGCCCATGCGTTATTGTTAAATGCCATCTTAATTAAATATTTCAAGTTTTTTTTTTTTAGCGAATCTAGCATTTAATGCAATTTGGAGGATATTGGCGTCTAGGCATGGCAAAAATATCAACTTGTTAATAACTTCGCTCTGGTCCCTGGGAGAGGGACAGGAGCGATTTTACTTCTAGGGCCAATTTTCTCCTTCGAGGTGCAACCAAATTATATTCAATGAGTAAAATGTACCCCCCTCGTTCTTCTCAAATCGCGAAATCGTTCAAATCTTTCAAGGACAAGGCAATTTTGGATTTCAAGCTCCGGTCCTTCAGTGAGGGACAGGAGTGATTTTTGCTCTCAGGGCCAAATCTTTTTACTTTTCACTTCAAATTTCCTTCGCTGAGGAAAATATCACCTCTTTACACGCCATGAATAAAAGTTCGAGTCCAAACAAGGTCTAAAAATGTGCATATGAATAAAATCGCTCTGGTCCCTTGGTGAGGGACAGGAGCGATTCGCCTTGGACCCTTGGAGAGGGACATGAGCGGTTTTCGCTCTAGACCCTCAGTGAAGGTCAGGAGCGAAATTTGACTTTTCGAACTCTCTATCAGGACAATTTTAATGGAATATAACATTTAAGTATAAGTGCTTATACTTTAAGTTATATTCCATATATACTTTCAGGATGTTTGAGAGTGGTTTCAGACCTCCAGGAGTTATATTGCAAAATCTAGTTTTTTGAGGTTTTTCAGTTTCTAGACTTAGTCAAATTTCAGGATCAGGACATTCCAGACTTAGCCAAATTTCAGGATCAGGACTTTCAGACTTAGCCAAATTTCAGGATCAGGACTTCACTCAAGCCGGACTTGCTATCCTATTGATCTCCTCGACAACACTCAAAATGCAAAGGCTTAACTAACAAAACCCTAGAAGACAAAAAAAAAAAAAAACCTAAAAAGCAAAAAAAACATGGGTCCCCATTTGCAATGGGGCGATGTGTGAAAACGTCACAACAAGGACCAGGGCGAAAATCTTTAGAAAATCAATTTTGCCTTGCAAAAGCAAGTTGAGCATGCATTGAATGGACGAAGGGGATCATTGCTTACCCCACAACGAGAATTGACAAATAAAAGGAGAAGGATTAAGACCAAAAGTGGAAAATCGCTCCTGTCCCTCTCCAAGGGTCCAGGGCGAAAAAGTCTTAAAGGCACCTTCCTCTTAGAGATCAAGTGAAATCAAACTCAAAAAATCCAGTTAAAAATGCCATTTAGATGCCTATATGAAGTTTTAGACAAGAAAATGAGGAATGCAAGAGCAAAGTTGCAAGTTCGCCCCTGTCCCTCTCCAAGGGACCAGGGCGAAGTTAGTGGCATTCAGTATTTTTTTACCGTAATTGGGCATTAACATCCTCCAAATCGCTTTAGATGCCAAAATTACCAACTTCGAAATATTTGAAAGAATTGATTAAATTGGCATTTAATAAAGAACATGGTGGCATTTAATAAATTAATTTTGAGCCTCAAAAAAATCGAATTCTTATTATAAAGGCATTTAAAATTAATTTTTTGTGAAATTAGAGTTAAAAATGGAGCGCTTGAAGGCTTATTTTTATTATTTTATCAAGTCGGCCTCTCCTTTTTGAGATTTTATTTATTTTTTAACCTCCTTTTTGCCAAGTCGGCCTAGAGGAAGCAAAGGGGTGAGCGCTCTATATATTGGAGGTGTTTTTTCACAATTCAAATCATTCAATCATCCTTTTAAGGGCGAAATTCATCTTGAAGGCTATTGGAGAGGCGAATTTCTTGCTAGATTGGAGGATAATTTCCAGATGTTTTGAAGGTATTTGAAGGCGAATTTCCAGATTTTGAAGAAGCTAGTGGAAGGTGAAATTCTTTTGAAGCTAGAGGAGGCGTGATTCATCCAAGAGGAGGCTATGATCTACACTTTGCCTAGCGAAATTCATCTATTTTTGCATCATTTCTTAGAGTTTAATACTCAAGGGAAGGTATGAAGAATTACTTTTTTGAAGATCTCATTCAAGACTTATCATGATCCCATTGCAATTTTGTAAAGTCTAAGTCTTGAAGATCCAAATTCCATTCATTATTAATTTGAAAATGTATAGTTCTTGATTTATCATGACTTTTTTCAAATTAATATCTTAAGTTTTACCTTTGAAAGGTCTTAAATTTCATGCTTTGAGGTTTGATGCTCAAAAGACTAACTTTAATATTTTGTGTAGGCATCAAATGGAGATCCCGGAGTTGGAAAATCAAGCCAGATCAAGGACGGTCTCCTCCAAGAAGATCAAGCAAGGATAAGGGCGACCTCCTCCAGTCTAGCATCGACAAGGACGACCTTCTTCGATCCAGCATCATCAGGATAAGGGCAACCTCTTCCAGTCCAGTATTCCAAGACGAGGTACATCATCATCCTGCACATCAAGGACACAAGAAGTCAGAGCAAGGGTTCGTTGAAGAAGCAGATAGTTCTAGAAGAGTTAATTAAAGCTAACTTCTCAACATTACCAAATTAAGTATCAACCAAGTGTCAAATGAGGTGGCATCCCAATCATCACTCCTCCAGTCGGATTGGTCCACCTCAGCATGTCCAGATTCAATGTACCTATCTCATGGGAGATGGCACAAACTCCGATGTACCTACCCCGACTATCCATTGGTCGATTTTTCCAAAGAGGACATGTGTCCAAGCAATACAATTATTTCATTAGTCAAGCATTAAATGTTATGTAATGGTTGTAGCAAACCCTAATTAGGGTTTTCATTGTAAAATCTTGGCCATTGATCTCGAATTGATCTAAGCCATCGAATTGTATTGAGGGCACTATATAAGCCCCGGCTCTTCATTTGTAAAGGATAGTAAAAAGCAGTTAGAAAGGAGTTAGTGAATAGAGAGTAGTTAGAAGGTGATTAGAATAGCAATTAGAGTAGAGTAGAGAGAGAAGGCAAAGATTGTTGCCAAGATGTTGTTGTAAGAGACTTGTAACTTCATTGAAGAAATGGTGAAATTTATGGGTCAATTCCACAGTTTGCATGGTCTCTATACTTCTCATATTTGATTTCGTGTTATTAGATGAGTGGAAGAAATGTGCTTGATTGATGGTGAAATTCGTATATCCATACTACTAGCAGTTTGTTGATTGTAGACTTGCCTTGTGTAGTCAACTGGAATCATTTAGCTTAAGCTTAACTTCAATTGTCGCTTCTTCATTGATATGCATCAGCCTGATGGTGTCTATGCCTGCAGTGAAGATTTGAACATCATAAAGCTTTCCTTCGAAGATCGCACTAACCTTGTGGAGATGGTCCTGGGATGTCAAAACAAGACTTAGTTAGAATTTCATCAAAGATCATTCATTGCTCTTACATTCTTAGTGTTAGGATTAGATCCTTTTCTCACCCTCGTCTTTTTTCCTTTTTTTTTTAAATCTAAGGCAGTAAAATCCTATGTTCCAACAATATTCAAATCTAATCAGAAGTTCAGTCATCAAGTGTAAGTCCCCTTGTGATTCCAGCAAATCACATCATACCACAGAGAGCTTATCCACATGTAGAGATCCTACAGCAAAGAACCTTGAAGTCACCCTGATTGATCCTTTTCGCGATATCTTCAGCATTCAAAGGCTTTATTCAAGAGAGGATAAGGTACCCTTAGGTATTTTATTCTGTGTTTGATAGTGTACAAAATACACGTCGACAATACTCCATCTACTCAATCAAACATAATCATTTGGGTGCAAAGAAAGCAAAGGATTTGGTCTACATACAGTCCAACCTTCATCTATTGTCACATAAGAAACCTAAATATAATGCGGGTGCAACAAGGAATTGGGATCTAGCCCCTGAGTATGCTGATTTAGATGCTACAGTTGCACAGCTTGCCCAAGTCTTTGTAGACGAGGCAGCTATGGAACTTGCGAGAGGCATAGCTAGTGGGAGTGGCATTCCAATGGATTGTGGTTCAAATGATGCTAAATTTGAACCAAATGATGACCTTGGGCTTGGGCTTGATGCTTCAGATGAAGATGAATATGGAGATTAAATCCCATAGGCCATATGGCTTGTAATTTGATTTTTCATTGTGTCGTGACATTTTGAGACTTGAAAGTTGAATATCATCATTTTTGCAAATTATGAATATGATATCACATTTATTATATATGAATATTCATTGGCAAGTGGATTTATCATTTATGTATGGAAAAGTTACAGTGTATGGAATGTATCATTGTAATAATGGTAGTGATATTTTATATTTTATAATTTTGATGTTTGAACATATATATATATATATGTGTGTGTGTGTGTGTGTGTGTGTGTGGACACACCCGTACCCAAGGAAAAAATATTTTGCTCATTCCGCAATTCCGTACCAATACCTGAATCGGTAACTTAGCCAAAAACCATGTAGATATGGCCATTTAGTAAGTATCACAATTACTTGCTTTAGAGCAATTTTGGTAGTTCAACCATGCCATTTTGACTCCCCAAATAGCAAAACAGTGCAACTTGTGAATATTCCATTCAAACCCACAAACTGTGGAATGATTCAATAACTCGCCATTAAAACACAGCTTTTCAATTACACAACTTCAACAGAAAAGGAACTGAAATATTATATGTATAGGCCAATATTCTGCGCTACCTGCACTTTAATACTGAAAAAAAAAACAATCCATCAGAGAGATTAGATTTCCTCAGTCCATTGTAATTCATGTGTATGCTGTGGACTCAACAGTGTAGAATTTGTTTTTGCATCAACATTTCGGATCACACTCCGTGATCCATCTGTTGACACTCTTGTCATTGATGTCAACAGTTTAAGTTATTTGCCTGTCGTAGTGTGGTTATTGTGAAGTATTGTTGAATCTGGAAAACATTGTTCAGTATTGTTGAATCTGAAATCACAGGAAATCAGCATTGTTCCACAAAGTACATTCGAAATGAAACAGAATTAAATCTGAAATGAAATCATACCAACATCATATTTACAATAATGGTTGGAAAGGTTTTGTTATCAGATTTGTCTTCTTCACTCGTTGCTTTCTTCTTTATTCCACGTATTTGTCACTACTGTCAAGTTGAACAATCAGATTGAATTGGTGAAAATGATTGTAGTCTTATTGACTTTATGCTCGTGTTAAACTCTATGTATCATCGGTTCAGACTTGTGTTGAAAAATATTGAACAAATTATATTTGTATCAGACTCAGTTTTAAGAAAAAAGAGTATCTGGTTATGTATGTGGAGTTCGGTTATAACTGAACAGTGAGTTGTAACGCCAACTGGGCAAATCCTGTTGAAAATTGATTTCATCTTTATTGTAAATAAAAACAAGCACTTATCATCTCTACGTGAGATAAGTTAAAGTCAGTTTTTTAAATTCAGTTGACAGTTATAACTATTTGGAAGTTCAAACCATGATGAAGCTACACAAGTGGCTGGGAATAGTTATAACTGTTTGCAAACAGTTTCTAACTGATTGGAGACGCATTAAATTGCAAATGTTGTGTGCGTTGTGTGAAATAATGTTAAAAAAAAGATATACGTACTGAAAAGAAAAATGTTTGTAAAGCGGTGATCACTATACTTGTAGCAGATTTGAAAGATACTGTAAATAGCTGGCATGAACTGGAGGAAGGCAAGTTATTGATACACAGAAGATTGAAGAATTGAACAGTCTGTATTTGGACAGTAATCTGCAGCAGTAAGGTAGAAGTTGTGATTGTCAAAAGAAAGGTATACTGTATCTGCGAATTTGTCTTATCTATCTTTACATACAGATTAAAATACATCTCGCTAAATCTATCTTTCCAGTATACAGTTTATTTAAGTTTGTTCTTCGCATTCAGAGTCTTTAGACAAGTTACAGAAGATTACCACTGAAATGTGGTCATAACAAGAACTGGAGAAGTTTGTTGGAGTACAGATTCTGAAGAAGATTTACAGAGACTACTTCAACTTGACATTGTGTTTTGTGTACTTTCAGATTGCAGAAAGATGATTGTCAAATTTTCAGACTGATAGTTTGCAGAAGTTTGTATGAAATTGTTCTGAAAAGATCATAAGTTTTCTTTCATACATCTTTATTTATATATGCTATCCTGTAATTGTTACTGAGTTGGTGCTCAGATCAGCGAGTTGTAACAGCAGATGAGTTGGTGCTCACAAGGGTTTGGTGACTCTAATGGGTTGGTGCCCAAAGTATTGTAAAATTTTCATCTGTGAGGCCACATTAGGACGGTAGATCCTAGTGGCATTTCTTACCATGGTTTTCCCACATTGAGTTTCCACGTAAAATCTTGTGTATTGTGCTTTTAATGTTGCATCTTTTTCAGATTCAGTTGTTGCCTTTTTATATCTTTCCGTTTTCAGATTAAAGTTCAGTAAAAGTTTAAAGTTGCAAAGAAAACTTAAAGGTTTTGTACTACTGATTCAACACACCCCCCCCCTCCCCACCCCCTCAGTAGTACTTTTATGTTCTACACCATCATCAAGATGAGAGAGCTGTAGGAGAAACGTTGATGCAAAAACAAATTCTATACAGTTGAATCCAAAAGCATACACATCCTACAGCTCTCTCATCTTGATGATGGATCACGGAGTGTGATACGAAACGTTGATGCAAAAACAAATTCTACATAGTTGAATCCAGAAGCATACGCATGAACTTACAATCCACCCACTGGCATCGACTCGGAAGAGTCACAAAATGCAAGAAGATAAAGTTAGCATTTTAGGTCACCCCCAAGCAATACACCAATTTGGTGTGTGCCCCTATCACCCAATACCCCACCTATGCAAGCATTTCTTGAGGGGATTATTTTTCCATTTGCCATAATTTTTTTTGAGTACACCCATCCAGTTCTAGATATGTGACCTCCAATATGGGGTACACTTGCTATTGTGGCAGTAACTACGAACTTGCCTTACAAGCGTCCTGCTACCATAACATATGCATAGTGTAAACTTTATAAAGAGAAACTGGAGGAAGCTAAGATTTACGCTGAAGATATTTAGTAGAAACTTTTAACTCCCAAAACAGAGATCTAACCAGTTCAAGAAATAAAATAAGTCACAGCCATTTCACATTTGAATGGCCTAAAACCTGTATAAATGGTTGCTGCATACAGGATTTGAACAATTTTTTGTTTCGGTGGCATTTGGGTTCAATGGCTCCTGCCATGCATCCAATTGCATGGCATACACACCAAGTAAAAACACCTAATAATGAAAACCCTAGAAGACCTCTTCTACATGGAGTCAGTTCCATATGCTTGCACCTATAATTTGTGCCCACTTTTTGACATTCATTAGCAGGTAAAAGGAGTAGCACGGCAGAGAACGTAAAAATATTAATTTTTATGTTTGAGGGTATGAAAATGATGTAAGGCAAAAAATTTGCTTCAGCTCCAGGTCCATAAAATCACTGTTATGAATAAGTGGAAATTTTAGGTTAGTATTTTATTTCTTCCAGGATAATTTGATAATTCTTTTGTGGACGAAATTGATTTGTGCATTTCATTGTGTATGAGTTTTCAGTTTCACGGGTGGGTTTTTATGGAATTGTTGGTAGAGTCCATTAGAAAGATGTGATTGTTTAGCAGGAAAAAGCAGCAGCATAGCAGAGAACATAACAAACTTAATTTTTATGTTTGTGTGTATGAAAATGACATAAGGCAAAAAATTTGCTTCAGCTCCAGGTCCATAAAATCACTGTTATGAATAGTGGAAATTTTAGGTTAGTATTTTATTTCTTCCAAGATGATTTGATAATTCTTTTGTGGACGAAATTGCTTTGTTCATTTCATTAAGTATGAGTTTTCACCAAGGTAGCACGGAAACGTCTCCCTGACCACCTGGTACCCATCTCTGGTACTAGTTTGCGTATCTTGTACTGAAGGCGCTTGCAGATTCTTTGGTTCATTTGGGAGACATGGGTGGTGTTGATGGGTGTTTTGTGACCACACCAACACAGAATAAAGCTTTCCCATGGTCACTTTATCCTCTCTTGATCAAAGTCCAATGTATGCTAAGATTGCAACAAGTTCATACAATTGACTCCAAGGTTCCAATTATGCAATGGATGTGAACTCAGTTGGGTTGATGTGAAATGCTGGTAATCCAAGGGGAGTTACGCACACTTAAAGCAGATTTAGGAAAATTTGTAACTTCAAGGCATTGTTTTTATGATCAGAATTAAATTAAGCGGAAATCAAACAATTATTGAACAATTGACACAGCAATATACCCTAGGAAAACCCTCCCACTTTTAAGGAAAAACCCAGCAACAATATTTCTTATATATATTGAAAGAATTTGATTACAATGTGGCCAAGCACAAGGCCAATAATGAGATCAGTTACCAGATCGATCTGCAACTAATATAAGAGCACCTCTTTATTAACAAGAGCAAGTATTAATCTCCTTGAACAGGTATTTGAACTGTTGTGTATGTGTGTATGAAGCAAACTGAAGAATGTATATGTATTCGATGCAAGTGAATGAGCCAGCCTTATGTATAAATATGTGGATCGTACCCCTTCTTGAATAGTCAACCTCCGATAGAGGCGACCATTCAAATGTGAAGAGAGACGTCTCTTAAATAGAGGTGACTCCTCCTTGAGTCAACCGTAAGAGACACATCCTCTTAATAATTAAATAAACATTATTTAAAGTGGGTGGTGATTCTTAATGAGCATCGGCCTCTCAAGGAATATATCTCCTGTCACTACATACTTCAACACAAGAAATTTCTTGCAAATGATTTGGCAATGAAATAATGTTGGCATTGTATTGTCATTGATGTCAACCGGTATGTATTCACCAGTATGGATGGCTACCGGTATGCAAGGTGTATGCAAGATGCAAGCAGAAGATGTTACCAGTGTGGATGTTCACCGGTGAGTAAGCATAAGAAAGCATAGAGATAACTAAAGGTAAGACTGGCTATGTCAACCAGTAGAGCATGATCAAGATGTGTGTATTGTCAACTAGTATGCAAGAAGGTGTAGTATCAACCAGTAAACAGGGCCACCAGTGAGCATGTATGAACAAGCAAAAGACAAACTAACAGAGCGAATGATTGCCGGAACACATAGAGTGTGAACACAAAACTGGGAGCAATCCAAGTTAGCTTGAAGTAACCGATAGAACAGCGAAGTAAATAATACAAGGGTTGACTGGTCATTGCATGATCGATAGGGAAAGAAGACCGATAGCAAAAGGCGAAAACCAGTAGTGTGTTTAGTCGGTGACTAAGTCTAAACCGACACAATGGACTAGGCTGAGTTGGATGTCGACTGAGATGCCACGTAGTCTCCAAGTGGCAAGTAAACAGTGCATCATCGAAGTAGTCGGTGATTGGTAAGAGATTTAGTGCAATCTGCATAAATTACGAGATGATGACAAAAGTTTGCAGCTCGAAGCAGAACGATAGAATAAGATTGAGATTTGTGATGTAAGGATCGATGCAGGATGTCGAATAGCAGATCAGATTTGGTGAAGAAAACATCCAGAGCATTTATGGTGATTGACAAAAAAGCAAAGTTGTGTTTGCCAAATATAGCAAGCGTGTTCTGGAAGGAATGGATATGGCAGTGAAGCTTAATTTGTTGCAGGTTGTCAATCGTGGAGAGGAGATCCGATGTGATCTAATACGGTTCGTGGTAGGTAGAAGAAACCCTAACCGCAAATAGTATGAACCTCATTTTGGTGGGATAGCTTATGTATAAATATGCAGATTGAAGAGATGACATATGATGCCAATTGCGATAAGAGAATGTGCTTGAGCAAGCAGAGAGATAATCAGTTTGAGAGTTCATCGCAGAAGATTGAATTGACTGAGTATTTGAAGGTAGAATCGATAAGAGGCTTTAAATGGTAGAGACATGGAAACAGATGAATTGTTACAGTGTATAACAGTCAAGTAAACCGACACCGATAGGAAGGCATCAGAGAGTGATAGAGTGTAGGGTGAGGATAAGAGGGAGTCAAGAGAGGCAGAGGGTGATCGGCAAGGGATCAGAGTGATTGAGTAGTGAACTGGTAGTAAAAGAAGCAGTGAGACAAAATAACCGGTGGAGTGTATTCATTGGAGGTGTTACAAAATCCATTTGTAACAAGGTGCTTGTTGGTGTTGGAAATAAGCCACACTCGGACCGACGATGGACTGGTCCAAGAGGGGCCAATAGCTCAGTGGTAAAGCACTCCAGCAGCGTATGGAAGGTCCTAGGTTCGAGTCCTAGTTGGTCCATGTCTCAACATGGTATCAAAGCCAGGTCCAGGCTAGGAGCCCCAAGCACACAAGAGGTGTGGCTTAAGGGGGGGTGTTGGTGTTGGAAATAAGCCACACCCGGACCGACGATGGACTAGTCCAAGAGGGGCCAGTAGCTCAATGGTAGAGCACTCCAGCAACGTATGGAAGGTCCTAGGTTCGAGTCCTAGCTGGTCCATGTCTCAACAGTGCTTTCATTGTAATAAGTTTTATTTCATTGTATATCACTGAGTCGGTGCTCGGTGTAGAGGTTGGTGCCCATAAAATTAGGGGTTGGTGGTGCTCCTTGGGCTGGTGCCATAAATCAGTAGGGGTTGGTGTCCTAAATCTTTGTAATATTGTATTTTATTGTAAGGCTGAATTGGAGCAGTAGACTCCAGCAGCATTTCTCACCGAGGTTTTTCCCACATTGGGTTTTCCTCGTATATCCGGTGTTGTGAGATGCATTCTTTGTGTGTTCGATCACTAGTGTTTTCATTACTCTACCGGTTGCACACACATAGTTGAAAATTGTTTAAAATCACTGATTCACCCCCCCCCCTCTCTCTTAGTGACATATTGTGTTCTACAATTGGTATCAGAGCCTTAGGTTCCCTGTTGGTCAAAGCTTTCTCTAGCTTGGGTAGATTCTGGTCTAAAGAACACAATGGCAAGAAATGAGTCCTCCTCCTCCAAAGCCCCCATGTTTGATGGAACCAACTATGCCTTTTGGAGCAGAAGAATGGAAACCTATCTATCCTCACTAGGTTTTGATGTTTGGATGTCTGTAAAAAATGGGTATACTGTCCCTAGTGTTCCTCCCACAGATCCGGATGCTAAGGAGTATGAAAACAATGCAAAAGCTAAACATGATATTCTCAGTGGGCTGTCAGATAATGAAAACCTATCTATCCTCACTAGGTTTTGATGTTTGGATGTCTGTAAAAAATGGGTATACTGTCCCTAGTGTTCCTCCCACAGATCCGGATGCTAAGGAGTATGAAAACAATGCAAAAGCTAAACATGATATTCTCAGTGGGCTGTCAGATAATGAATTTGTCAAGGTTATGCACTGCTCATCCGCCAAGGAGATTTGGGATAAATTGCAGAGATTATTTGAAGGAGATGTCAAGGTCAAGGAGGCCAAGCTGCAAACACTAAGAGGTCAGCTTGAAGGCTTGAAGATGAAAGATGAAGAAAAGATTGCAGACTACCTTCACAGAGTTGATGAAACTATGAATACCATCAGAGGACTGAGAGAGGAAATAGCTGATAAAGTTATTGTCAAAAAGGTACTTAGATCACTCACATCTAAATATGATACTAAGGTCTCTGCTATAGAGGAAGCCAAGGATCTGAAAAGCTTTTCAATGGATGAGTTATTTGGCTCTTTAACTGCTTATGAGATGAAGACAACCGGTGAAGGAACTTCCAAGAAAGAAGTTGCCTTCAACTCCACCAAAAATGGTAAGGAAGAAAGTGCTCATAGAAAATCTAGTGGAGACTCAGATACTGAAGTTGCAAACTTTGTAAGAAAGCTCAAAAAAGGATCCAGTAAGTATAAAGGAAAACTGCCTCTAAAATGCTTTAACTGTGGTAAAATAGGACACTTTGCTGCAAAATTTCCCTATGGTGAAACCGGTGGAGATGAGCAAAGGAGCTCTGGCAGGTCTTCCAGTAAAGATAAAGAGAAGAAGGTCTACCAGCAAGAAAGAAGAAGCTACCGGAAGCAGAACAGTCTATATACCTTTGAAGATGATGCCACAGATGAAGAAAGTGCATCAGAAGATGACTGCCAAGAGGATGAAAGAGAAGTTAATCTCTTTATGGCACTAGAAGAACCGGTTGTTGAAGATGAGGAAGATGAAGATATTGAAGTTGAAGTGGACCTAGAAGGTGAGCTCATAAGCGCTCTTGAAGAGTTGAAGAAAACAAGAAAATAACTCAAAAAGCTAAAGCATGCTGCTACAGAGGAACAAGAACAGCTGGAGGAATCTTCGGAGGAATCCAAGAAAACAATTTCTGATCTACAACTCCAGTTGGAAGAAGCTAAGAGGATATGTGAAGTTACATCCTTCGATTTGATAAAGAAGGAAAAAGAGCAGCAGAATCTAGAAGAAGAAATTGTAAGGCTCAGAAAGGAGCTAGAAAAGAGCAAGGATGAATTGAAGATGAGGAGCAAGTATGAGAGCAGCACTGAAGCTTTAGACAAGATGTTGAGCAAACAGAAGCATTCAAAAGACACCGGTGGTTTAGGATTTGAAGAAGGTCAATGTTCAAATAGCCAAGACACATCCGGTAAGGAGATACAATTCGCTTCCTCAAGTGAAAGTAAAGAGAAGCAAATCTTTACAGTCAGCAAAGATATCGGTAAGAAGACCTATGCTGAGGCTACAAGAAATCAGCCTGTGAACCGGAAGGGTCACACACCTTACCGGTATGCAAATTATAAAGGCAAGCCTAAGGTGGATAGTGAAGGATTCACTAGAATCAACAGCATGAGAGGAAGACATCCGGTGAGACAAAGGTTTTCTGGTCCAAAGCAACAAGACTGGTATGTACCCAAATTCCATGGCTATTGCTACCGGTGTAATAAGTTTGGACATAGAATTATTGATTGTAGGCTGATGAATAAGCCCCCTGTTAATTTTGAAAGTAGAAACTCATTTGCTGCACTCTGAGGCATGTATGTTGTTTGTTATCAGTGTAATGGATTTGGTCGTGGGAGTTTTGAATGTAGGAGAAGTTAGCCGGTGTCCTACAATAGTTTTAAAGGTTCATCTTTTAATGTCAATATGAATTGCTATAATTGTCAAGAGTTTGGACACATTGCAAAGCATTGCAAACTCAGAAAAATCAAGCAAAAGAAGTCAGCACCAGATCAAAAACCGATAGTTAAACCGGAACATGAAATTGTAGCAAACAAGAAGAAGGAAGACAAACCGGTTTGGGTTGAAAAAGACAGGAATAAGGCAGAATCAAGTCTGATTGTGCAGACTGACGTGCATGCACAGAGAAGGAACTTAAGGGTTGTAGACAGTGGATGTTCCAATCACATGACCGGTGACAAAAAGAAATTTATTAAGCTTGAAGATTGGAATGGAGGTTCGGTAATATTTGGAGACAACTCTTCCATCAAAATAAAAGGAAAAGGTACTCTGAACATAGATGGAAAATTGAAGGCCCATGATGTATATTATGTGGAAGGTTTAGAGCACAACTTACTAAGTGTGAGTCAAATGTGTAATAAAGGTTACAAATTCACTTTTGACTCTATCGGTTGCCAGATAAGAAAAGAGAGTACCAGTGAGATTGTAGTAGAAGGAAAAAGGACAGATGGAAATGTGTACAATCTGAAGGAATGCTTTGGGTCCCAATGCATGATGGGACAAGTGGATGAGAGCTGGTTGTGGCACAGGAGATTAGGCCACATAAATTTTGATAATCTAGTTACAGTAAGCAAAAAAGGCTCTATGAGAAATATACCACCCATCATCAAACTGGTAAGCACATTTTGTGATGAATGTGTAAGAGGAAAGTAGACTAAGGTGAGCTTCAAGACTAAAGAACATAATACTCCAAGGCCACTTGAATTGGTGCATACTGATCTATGTGGACCAACCAGAACAAGAGCTCTAGCCGACTTCATGCTCCTCATTGATGACTTTTCAAGAATGACATGGGTCACTTTAATACAGGACAAATCTCAAGCATTTGAAAGATTCAAGATTTTCCGGAAGATGGTTGAGAGGGAAAGTGGATGCAAGCTGAAATGTCTAAGATCTGACTGAGGTGGAGAATTCACATCAAATGAGTTTGAAGATTACTGTGAGAGACATGGAATAAGAAGATAGTATTCAGCTCCAAGGACACCAAAACAAAATGTTGTAGTGGAAAGAAAGAACGGGACAGTCAAAGAGATGGCAAAAACCATGTTAAATAAGGCAAACATACCAGATATGTATTGGAAGGAAGCAATTCATACTGTTGTATATACCTTGAACTGGGTTCAGTTGAGAACAAACAGCAGAATGACACCTAATGAGTTGTGGTATGACCGGAAGCCATCAGTCAAATATTTCAAAGTGTTTGGAAGCAAATGCTTCATCAAAAGAGATCAGGATGGCTTAGGTAGCTTTGATTCCAGGAGTGATGAAGGTATCTTCTTGGGCTACTCAGCTCATAGCAAAGCCTACAAATGCTACAACAAAAGACTAAGAAGAGTCATTGAGAGTGTGCATGTAAGAGTTGATGAAAATATGCATAAAGGAAGACAAGCACAAGTAAACCGGTATAATGACATCGGTGATGAAGATGAAGTTCAGACTGACAATGAACCGGAAGAAGTATAAAACAAGTCCCCCAACCGGTATGTGTAGAAAAATCACCCGGAAGATCAGATCTTAGGTAATAAGAATGATGGTGTGCAGACCAGAAGAAGACTTGCCCGGAATGATGAACAAGTCAATTTTTGCCTCATGACTGAAATGGAACCCAAAACAATTAATGAGGCGAGCAAAAGTCAGAAATGGATGGATGCAATGGAAGAAGAGTTGCAGCAAATTGAGAAGAACAAAACTTGGGAGTTAGTTCCTAGACCAACAGATAAGAATGTCATTGGCACAAAGTGGGTCTATCGGAACAAGATGAATGAAGAAGGTAAGATTGTTAGGCATAAAGCAAGGTTAGTGTACAAAGGGTATTCTCAAGTAGAAGGAATAGACTTTGAAGAAACATATGCACCAGTTGCAAGACTTGAAGCCATTAGAATGTTTTTAGCATTCTCTGCCTACAAAGGATACAAGGTATATCAAATGGATGTTAAATCTACTTTCTTAAATGGTAATTTAGAAGAAGTTTACATAGAACAACCGGAAGGTTTTCTGATGCATGATGATGAAACTTTTGTGTGCCGATTGAAGAAGGCATTGTATGGTTTGAAGCAGGCTCCAAGAGCATGGTATTCAAGGTTAGATATGTACCTAAAGGAGCAGGGTTTCAGAAAGGGAAGTGCAGACAGTAATCTATACATTAAAGCAGATGGAAACCACATGATCATTGTGGTTGTATATGTGGATGACATAATTTTTGGAGGCAACAAGGACACTTTGTGCAAAGACTTTGTTGATCAGATGCAGTCAAAATTTGAGATATCAATGCTTGGAGAGCTGATATACTTTCTTGGCTTGCATTTCACAGCAAGATAAAGGAATATTTATCTCTCAAATCAAGTATGCCAAAGATATGTTGAAAAAGTTTCAGATGGAAGACAGCAAACCGGTAAGTACCCCCATGGTGACCAGTTGCAAGTTGAGCAAGGTTGATGAGTCACCAGTAGTGGATCAAACATTGTATAGATCCATGATTGGCAGTTTGTTATATCTAACTGCTTCTAGACCAGATATAGTGTAGGCAATATGCATGGTGGCTAGATTTCAAGTTGCACCCAAACAGTCACATGTGAATGCAATCAGGAGGATATTCAGGTATCTACAAAGGACACTTGATTATGGACTATGGTATCCCAAGCAAGGATATTTTACCTTACAAGCCTACACTGATGCTGATTGGGCAGGCTGCATTGATGACCAGAAGAGCACAAGTGGTGGTGCATTCTTCCTACATAACCAGTTGGTCTCATGGCACAGCAAGAAGCAGGATTCAGTTTCCCTATCTACTATTGAGGCAGAATATATTGTTGCTGCTACATGTTGCTCTCAGGTGTTATGGATGAAGCAGACCCTCAAGGATATTCAAGTAGAAACATCTGACACTGTTTCTATTTGGTGTGATAATTCAAGTGCAATCAACATATCAAAGAATCTGGTTATGCACTCAAGGACCAAGCACATTGCCATCAAACATCATTTTCTCAAGCAGAAGGTGGCAGAGAAGGATGTTAAGGTAGAATATGTCACTACAGGTGAACAAGTGGTTGATATCTTCACAAAACCTCTACCGGTAAGCTCATTTGAGTATCTACGCCACAAGTTAGGTGTGATTTCACCTGCTTCATGCACTTAAATGTGTATGGAGATCTATGGTTCAGGGGGAGTTCACTGCCATATCTTTTGATTCTTGGACCAGTTGATGGACAAAGGGGGAGATTGTACAGATCGGATATTGCAAAGTCTTATGATCTGCTCTACCAGAAAAAGGCAGAAAGATAGAGGATACTAGAAGGTAGAGAAGGAACCGGTATGATAGTGGATGATGGTACTATTAGTACCCTTTGTCATGGATGTCAAAGGGGGAGAATGAACTGGTTGAAGAAAGGCAAAGTGTGTTGACATCAATGCCAAAGGGGGAGATTGTTTGCATTGTATTGTCATTGATGTCAATCGGTATGTATTCACCAGTATGGATGGCTACCGGAATGCAAGGTGTATGCAAGATGCAAGCAGAAGATGTTACCGATATGGATGTTCATCGGTGAGCAAGCATAAGAAAGCATAGAGATAACTAAAGGTAAGACAGGCTATGTCAACTGATATAGCATGATCAGCATGTGTATTGTCAACCAATATGCAAGAAGGTATAGTATTAACTGGTAAACAGGGCCACCGGTCAGCATGTATGAACAAGCAAAAGACAAACTAACAGAGGTAATGATTGTCGAACTACATAGAGTGTGAACACAGAACCAGGAGCAATCCAAGTTAGCATGAAGTAACCGGCAGAACAGTGAAGAGATGATACAAGGGTTGACCGGTCACTGCATGACCGATAGGGAAAGAAGATCGGTAGCAAAAGGCAAAAACCGGTAGTGTGTTTAGTCGGTGACTAAGTCTAAACTGACACAATGGACTGGGCTGAGTTGGATGCCGACTGAGATGCCACGTAGTCTCCAAGTGGCAAGTGAACAGTGCATCATCGAAGTAGTCAGTGATTGGTAAGAGATTTAATGCAGTCTGCATAAATCACAGGATGATGACAAAAGTTTGCGGCTCGAAGCAGAACGACAGAATAAGATTGAACTGTGATGTAAGGATCGATGCAGGATGTTGAGTAGCAGATCAGATTTGGTGAAGAAAACATCCAGAGCATTTATGGTGATTGACAAAAAAGCAGAGCCGTGTTTGCCAAATATAGCAAGCGTGTTCTGGAAGGAATGAAAATGGCGGTGAAGCTTGATTTGTTGCAGGTTGTAAATCGTGGAGAGGAGATATGATGTGATCTGATACGGTTCGTGGTAGGTAGAAGAAACCCTAACCGCAGATAGTTTGAACCTCATTCTTGCGAGAAAGCTTATGTATAAATATGCAGATTGAAGAGATGACATATGATGCTAGTTGCGAGAAGAGAGTGCGCTTGAGCAAGCAGAGAGATAATCAATCTGAGAGTTCATCGCAGAAGATTGAATTGACTGAGTATTTGAAGGTAGAACCGGTAAGAGGCTTTAACCGATAGAGACAGGGAAAACGGTGAATTGTTACAGTGTATAACAGTCAAGTAAACCGGCAGTGATTGAACCGGTAGGAAGGCATCAGAGAGTAATAGAGTGCAGGGTGAGGATCAGAGTAAGTCAAGAGAGGCAGAGGCTGACTAGTAAGGGGTCTGAGTGAGTGAGTAGTGAACTAGTAGTAAAAGAAGCAGTGAGACAAAATAACCAGTGGAGTGTATTCATTGGAGCTGTTACAAAAACCACCTTGTAACAAGGTTCTTTCATTGTAATAAGTTTTATTTCATTGTATATCACTGAGTTGGTGCTCGCTGTAGGGGTTGGTGCTCCTTTGGGTTGGTGCCCATAAAATTAGGGGTTGGTGCTCCTTGGGTTGGTGCCCTAGATCTTTGCAATACTGTGTTTTATTGTGAGGCTAGATTGGAGCAATAGACTCCAACAACATTTCTCACTGAATTTTTTCCCACATTGGGTTTTCCTCATATATCCGGTGTTGTGAGATGCATTCTTTGTGTTTGATCACTAGTGTTTTCATTACTCTACCGGTTGCACACAGTTCGATATTGTTTGAAATCACTGATTCACCCCCCCCCCTCTCAGTGACATGTTGTGTTCTACACTCAGTTATCGATTCTTCCCTAAAATGCCCAAGTCCTGGTCCTGGTTCATGCCCGGTCCTGGTCCGAGCCTGGTTCGACCTGGGTCCCACCCGGGTCCTGCCCAAGCGGTTGGGTTTCCTGTGGGTCCTGCCATGCAAGACCCACAAGGAACCCAGCCGCCTGGGCAGGACCCGGGTGGGACCCAAGTTGAACCAAGGAGGACCCGGGTGTAATGTCCTAGGGTTATTGTGACACTATCCAAACTTCACTGACCTTTCAACACAGCAAACTACAACCGACAGATATTATTCCCCCTGGATTCACATAGCTAGATTGCAACTTAAATTAATTATAAAGGAACAGATAAATAAATGAGGACAGCTTAATTGTTTTATTATTATCTCTGGAATAATAGAATTACAACTATCTGTTGCTCTACAGATCCAAAGTTAGACCAAGTATGGAAACCTTTACAGTACTCTAAAAAATTGTAATGAGATGTATGAACAGTCTCCTAGCTGAGCTGGATGATACCTTGTATGGATTCCCTGATTTGAAATATTTTCTACTGTCCTCAGTTGCCTAGCTGATTGTAAACAAGGGGTTATTGAATGTGCTTGCCTCAGGTATGAGGGTCATGATTTTTCTTTGGGTGTGGTGCTGGATAGATTTGATAGGCCAACCTTATGAAACTGGTTTCTCTCATTCAAAACAACTAGTCTAAAGTTGGCTAGATTGTTGATGGACTGGGAACTGTGAACATATATAATTTTGATGTTTGAAGTTTGAACATATATATAAAAAAAAAATTTAAAAAAAATATATATATATATATGTATGGACGAACCCGTACCCGTACCCAAGAAAAAAATAAATTTGCCGAATCTGCGAATCCATACCCGAATCCAAACCTGAATCCGAACCGGAACCGGTAACTTAGGTTCTACAAATAACTCTTTTTGGGGACTTTTCAATTAGATAATGCTAAAAGTAAAATAGGAATAGTTTAAGAAAGCTACTCTAAATCTAAGAACTCAATAGATAGCAATGACTCAAATGAGATTAACCACACTTTACTTTGCCAATAGTAGACAACTACATAAAGTGTGCAATCTTCAGAGGTTGTGTTTGAAAGATTTTTAAATCATTGATGAACACCATCAAAGAACAATGTTCATACAACAATTTAGATTAGGCGCACACATAAAATAGCTTAGTCCAACCTTGCACTATTGATAAAAATCATCTATCAACAAAAGGTATGAGCAAGCGATCTTCACCTTAAAACACTGCAATCAACCTTGTTCATCTAAATGCTTGAAATAAATCTAGGCTAGGTGAGGAAAGTGAAACCATGGGAGCTATAAAATAACACAAGTGTATACCATCAAAGAACAATATATCACTGTTTATTAATTCAATAGCTTATCGCAACAATTTCATACAATCTCCCCCGCTTTACAAATGAAGTGATGACCCCCTTTTATAGGCCTCCATGAGAAAAATGGACAGACAAAATTACAAACCAATCAATGGCTAAGATTGAACATGCAAAACCCTAATTAGCGTTTGACCAAAAATTCCAAGTATGACGCCAACTAGTGGGAATAATCATTAATTGAAGAATTGCACCACTACCTATTAATTGCTCTTTGCTCCCAAAAATAGCGTCCATAATGCAATAAATGCCCCATTATATTTAAAATCGCCCACTATGCATTAATGAGCCACTACCTCCCTGAATATGCCAGCTGCCATGCAATGAATAAGCCACCACTCAATCAAAACGTCCACCAACAATAAATGCGTCATTGTGCCTTCATTCAATCAATAGATTCTCGTCCAAAGTTGGATGACCATTATCTTGTTCATTTATGGCAAATGTGACGAATTTAGCTAAGACGGCTTCCAGCTCTCCTACAGAGACACTTGGCATAGTCTCCGATTTGAATTCCAACAGTGAAATGTCCTCTTCACACTTGGAGAAAAACTTCTCCATCTTGATGCTATTTTGGAAGAATTTTAACAATTTTGTCCACTTCTGAAGAATTCCTGTACGCCTGGAATTCTAGGAGAGAGAAAATCTTTCCAGTGAGATTTTTGTCCTCGAGGAAAATTTATGTGTTCTCATGCACACTTCATCTTGAAGGGATATTTTTCATCAACTGACCGCTTTTTTCCATGTCGGGGGAATTTTATCTTGTCCTGAGTACTAGAGAGAGAAAATTCTCACACAGCCAATTTTTCTTGTGCTTTGAAATTCTTCACCTTGGGAGCATTTCTTCCCCGAGGAAGGAATTCTTTGAAATTTCGAAATTTTCCTCCTTAGCCTTGAATTACTTTCTCAATTTTGTCCTTGGGCATTAATTTCACTTGAGGATTTTTTGAAAAAACTTGGAAAATCCCTCCTTCACCAACTTTGGGCGCCACTTGCCTAGTGCACAAGAATTTCTATCTTGGAGGAAAATTCCTCCTCTTCACCGTTTTGGTGCCATGTTTCATGTTTGGGCGCTATTCTACCATGGAGCAAGAAATGTAGGAAAATTCCTCCTTACCCTCTGTCTAATGCTCCTCAAGTTTGGGCATTGATTTGTTGTGAAGGAAGATTTTGACTTTTGGAAGGAATTCCTTCCCTTCCTTTGTTTGGCACCCACCATCGAAATTGGGCAGAATTTTGACCCTATGGAGGAATTCATTGCATGGAGGAAAATTCCTCCACTACCTTGTTTTGGCACCCAATATCAGTCTTGCTTGCTTTTCCTCCACCATGCCATTTTGGCGCCCTCTCTTCTCCAAGAGCGATATTTCACTATGCAAGAGGAATTTTGGAAGAGTTTGGAAATTCCTCCATGACCTAAATCTAGCGCCCTATCTTCAACTTGGGCAAAATTTGGCAAGGATGAAGGAAATTTGTGAGGTTTAGGAAATTTCCTTGCCTTATACATTTTTGCTCACCACCTGGATTCTGATGCCACTTTTGGAATGAAGTAGATTTATCTTGCCCTAGAAGGATTTTCGTGCGTTTTCCACTACATGAAAGAATTTCATACTAAGCCATTTTTTCTGATTACTTGTCTACTTTTTCAACTTTCCGGATTGTTGACGTGTATTTTATACACAATCATACACAGAATAAAATACCAATAGGTATCTTATCCTCTCTTGAGAAAATAGTCTCTAACTGCTGAAGATCTGCAAAAAGGATCAGTTAGGTGGACTCCAAGGTTCTTTTAGTGGGGTCTCCACGTGTGGACAAGCTTTTTTAGTGGTATGATGTGATTTGCTGTTTCCTCCAAGGGGTCTTACGTATTCAAAGCTCGAAGATTTTACTAAACTAAAAGGGAACTTTCAAAAAAAAATAGCAAAAGGATAGGGTTTAAGAGGTCTAATCTAGCCTAACCCTATGAATGACTTAGCATGGATGAGATTTGGCAAGACTCAACCAACTTCAATTTTGCCATAAGATAACAACTCAATTGAAATTAGTGCGATCTTCTAAGGTAATATAATGATGTTCAATGCATCAAAGACCAAGGACACTACTATGAAGGTACATATCCAAGACACAATGATAATTGAAGATTAAGGACTCAAAGTGTTCTCCAGTCGACCACGCAAGGCGTTCCTACAATCAGCAAGAAGCTAGTGGTTTGGATTGCGAATCCTACCAAATATCAAATCTCACACTTAGTCTTTCAAATTAACAATCTACTTCGATTGAGCATGATTCAAGTATGCCAAACAACCATGAAGATAACTCAAGAAATTTGCAACAAAACACCATAACTTCAATATTTTATTGATTTCCAAGTCATCAAGTACAACAATTGCTTGAATTTCTCTCTTCAAGACTCAATCTTGCTACAAAATAAAATTGCTTCTAACTCTAATCTCTCTTACATCAACTATTGATTCTTACTCTATTAACTATTCGACTATTATCTATTACCAAATGAAATGAAAAATGGGGGTATAAATAGCATCCCCAGTTACAATGAAAGGTCCAGATTGAAAACAAATCAATGGACAAGATCATGACACCTAAACCCTAATTAGGGTTTGTTACAAATGACCTCCTTTTTACTGAACAATATTAAATACATAGCCAAATATTAAATTCGGCACAAAAATCTAGGAGGTATCAACCAATGAGAAATAAGATGTCATGTCATCTGTAACAACCTTTCATCTAGAATCTTATTCCCTTTCCAATTCTCTTTCTTAGCATATGCAATGAATTTTGTCACGATTCCTTCGATTTCTGTGATTGGAATCTCGGGAAGATTCTTGATACTCTCTTCTAAGTGGATAACCTGATCGAATGCATCTAGAAGAGCTGCGTCCCAAGTTGGTTCAAGTTCCTTCGTTCTATCAATCAGGAGCATAGTGGCATACATCTAATCATACTGCTCATCTGTAACATCTGCGTCCTTGCGAAAGATGATCTTGATCCTATCCTCAAATTCCTGCATATCCACATCTGTCTCGACCTCGATCCTTCTGCCAAGAATGGTACGAAGTACCTCAAATACTCTGTCCTGGATCGGATTGATCACCTCCTCAACTTGACCACATCTAACACTGATGTCCTCGAAGAGAACACTCTTTATATGGAGTAAGGTTGACCACTGAAACAAACTGTGAGAATCACCTTCTAAGATCCTCTCCTGCGCTAAAATTCTTCTGGATGTATGTCTTATTACCTTCAAGACAGGGATGATAACGTCCTTGGTATGGGCAAATGCAGCTACTGTTACCATCAATCTGTGGATTATCTCAAGAACTTGGATAGCCTGATGAATGATCTTCGACATCCTTGTAACAAACTCTATAGCCACTGTATGAGATCTATCCATCCAACTACATGTACGCTGGACCAGGTTCCTGAATCTTTCTGCTTCATTGATTGATTGAAGTGGCAATGCCTGCACTGGTGACCTAACTGGATCCTGACATCCCAAAGGTTCATTGATGTGACTGAAATACGTCCTCCATGCACCGACCTCTCTCTCAAGCTTTCTATTCTTTTCCACTTCTTCTCTAAGCTTGTCCTTCATTGCTTCAAATGTGTCGGTAGCATCATCCATTGTCTGCTCTGCTGTGGATGGTCCTAACTCAATAGTCTGTATATGATAGTCCTCTGCTAGGATCTCACCCTCATATTTGTCTGCTGCCGGTGTAGCTATCTGCAGTTTTCTGGATCCAGTCTCATCTCGAATCATCTTGGACATCTTTGTAGCCTTCTTCTTCTCTGTTATTATATGTGAACGTCCAACAAGGCTCTCTAAATCAATTGCATTGTCCTCGTCCTCTACTACGATCACCTTGGTCAATCTTTCTTTCAACCAATCTGGGATATTCGATCTTGTCTCTTGAACTTGAATTTCTTTATGTACTATTTCTTCTTCTCTGGGAGGAGATGTCATTTCATTACCATCATCTAAATCATAGTCTTGGAGAGATCCATCGGATGAAACATGTTGTGCCTGTCCTTCTTCCTGCCTATCATTCTGTACCATAGACTCCATGGACTCTTCCACTCGAATTGTTCTATTCTCTGGTCTAGAAGAAGTACCTGGTGCTTGATCTTTATTGGCACCTTGCTTTTTCTTGGAAGGCTCTTTCTTTTCTGATCTTTCCTTTCTCTTCGAACCTCTCGGATGGAGATTGCCCTCACTGGCACATCAAAGGTTACCTTCACCTGAATTCCTAGGATTAGGATTGCCTTCACTCACACTTGCTCCACCTTCGGCTGGTTTCTCTTCCAAAGTAAAAGACATAGCTATGCCTTGTTCTCTCAACTTCTGATGCTGAACGTCTACCCATCTGCGAGTACAAGACAAGACTGGTGGCATCAAAGCATCAAAATCCACGAGCTCAGGCTCATTCCAATTCAAACTTATTGTTTTACTTTCTCGATCATAGGAGGACTGGATGTGCCTGCCATTGTCCTGAGCTTGGTCGGCCACTCTGTAAATCCTGCATTTCCTAATGAAATCCAAAGGCAATCTAGAATGTATCTTACGTTTCACTTCAAGATCATCTAGGAGGTTCATCATAAAATCTTCAATTTGATGCTCATGTCTAAATCTTCTACCGACCGTCTCCTCTAAATGTCCATATGGATCAAAGCTCTCTCTCCAAGCAAAAGATGAGAAAGAATACAAGGCTAACTCCTTCTCTGCATCATCCATGGCTAAGACATTAGGACATACCTCAACTGAATAACCCAAAATAATAGGTACCTGAACTCCATTCTGATGTCTGTGTCTGAATGCCTTCACATACGCTGCCAACTGCCTTGTTACTTCAAGTAACACAATTCTGTCTGTCGGATATCTCGGCAACATGTATGGAGGTAAAGGACATCCATGCACTCTAATGTAAGTGAACTTGGGAAACTGAATGAACCAAGCACCGTACCTCTTGATGAACTCCTGGGCATCCTGAGATAATCTGTTGTGAATTCCACCTTGCAACGTCCTTGTGATGTTCATCGTGAAAGTATCATTGACTAACTTGTAGTTTTTCCCTGGCGGATGATGCAAGAAGGTATAGGATTCACAAGCTCTGACCTCACCGGGTCCTCTTCCAATCACTCCTCTGTGAGGTAGTCCTGCGTACTCAACGCTCCTGATTAAGGCATAGATGACGTATGAACTCATGTGGAAGGACTTAGTAGCCCTGAGTCTCCTCAACTGTACGTCTAAGCAATGGCTAATTATCCTAGCCCAATGTATCGTACCCTTTCCTTGAACAATCACCTGGATGAAGTAAAACATCCACTTCTCAAAATAGAAGGCATGAGGTGCTCCTGTAACTCTGTTGAGCATGGTAATCAAATCTCTGTACTCCTCCTAGAAATCAATCCGATGCGGTGTGTTCGGTACCTTGCTTAGACGGGGACGACTCTTAAGTAGCCAGTTCTTATTGATTATGCTTAGGCAAGCATCTGGATCATCATCGTACACTGATCTGGCTCCTTCAATGCTCTTGTATATCATGTCCCTGTGCTCTGGAAGATGGAAGGCTTCACTTATGGCTTCCTCTGAAAGGTACGCCAAAGTGTTTCCCTCGTTGGACACAATTGTCCTGGACTGTGGATTGTAGTGACGGGCACACTCGATCATCAACTCGTGGCACTGAATAGCTGGAGGAAAACCGGCCGCCTTGATGATGCCACTCTCTATTATTCTCCGGACGACAGGTGATGGCTTGCCGATGTAAGGGACCTCTCGAAACTTCTTCGTGCTAAAGTTCCCCAAGTTGGTATCTCCAATGTTGCTCCACTTCGACACGATCTTGGTCTCCACTTCTTCGGTCTTCTGATCTTCTTTCATGAGAGTCGAGCGGCTGGTGGATGCTCCCGCCTTTGGGGTCGCCATACCTACACAACATTTCATTATAAGGACTAGATTTTGCAATGAATAACATAGATAAGAGAGAGAGGTTTTTAGGAAACGTCATGATAAGTCTTTAGAGTTATCATTTCCTAAAAAACAACGATTGAGCCAAGAGAATCAAAATTCAAAACTTCAAAAATTTAAAATATGACGACGAAAGAATAAAGCAATAATAATTAAATCGCCATACCTCAATAGAGAGCTAACTCTAGAGTGCAAAAAAGGAAAAGATCGCCTAGGCAAAATTGAGGTAAAAATAGTCTTCAATGTGGTCTCCTCAAAAAAAATCAACTTCGCCACCTTTGGATTGAACGTGATCTTCAAGTCTTTAGCAAATTCGCCTTTGATGTGATCTTCAAGTTCGCTCAAATGGGTCTTCAAGTTCGCACCACCCAAATCTTGCAAGTCTCGCACCCTTTGACGTGGTCTTCAATCCTTGACAAATTCGCTCCAATGAAGTCTCCAAGATATCGCACCACCCTTGATGTATTAAGCGCCACCTTTGGTTGAATGAAATTCGCACCACCTTTGAAGTGTCTACGCCACCTTGGATAATATTCGCACTTCTTCAAGCATACCTCGCATTACCTTCGATTGGATGAAAGCTCGCACTTTGAATGACAAAACAATGATGTAACAATGATAGTTTTACCCCCCTTATATAGCGCTTTCACCCTTTCATCCCTTAGGCCGACTTGGTAAATAAAACCATTTTTTTTTAAATGATTTTCAATAAAATAACAAGGCCGACTTGCTTAAATGAGCGCTTGAAATCGATTTTATATTAATTAATTAATTAATTATTAATGCCTTGCGTTTTTTATTTGCAAATTTCGATTTTTAATAAAGGCAAAATAATTAATAAAGGATCAATGCCATATTAAATGCCAAAATAAATAAGATTTTCAATTTTTATCGAACTTAGCATTTAAGGAAATTTAAATTTGTTCATTTGGCGCCAAAAATATGAAAACAAAGGAGACGTACCTCATCGCTCTGGTCCCTTGGAGAGGGACAGGAGCGATCCATGATTTTGTCTTGATTTTTGCATTTTTTTACGTCCAACTCCTTCATCTCCACGTTCAACATTGATCATTTTGATGGTCCTTCGAATTTGATTGCCTTGTGTGCGTTCATAGGTCCTTTTTGGATGTTCATCGCCCTGGTCCTTGTCCAAAGGACAGGAGCGATCTTTAAATTTCTTACGTTTGATTTGCATCTTTGCTCCTCGATCTTTCATTGTTGGCGAATAACATCCTTGTTCGTGTCTTCCATGTTCGTTCCATTTGTTCTCATGAGGTATTTGGACGTATTAAAGGGATCATCGCCCTTGTCCCTTGGAGAGGGACAGGAGCGATCCAAGTTTTCTCCTTGACCTTGGCAACTTTAAACCTTGATCTTCGTTGTGATGTCCTTCAAACGTCGTCCCTTGTCTCGCTTATCCTTGTTTTGCTTCGTTTTTTGAAGGAACATAAGTGCTTTTGATAAGATCGCCCTGGTCCTTGTCCAAAGGACAGGAGCGATGTGAACCTTTTACCTTGATTAGCCATATTTGGACGTTCAAAACTCTTGCATATCATCTTCAAACGATGCCTTGGACCATATACTATCTTATGACGTCTTGACTTAGCTTGAACTTGAGACAAAATTGAGGATCCAAAACAAATCGCCCTGGTCCCTTGGAGAGGGACAGGAGCGATATGGTCCCTAAGTCCATTTTGGCGATTATTTAACGTTTGAAATCTTCATGCATCACCTTTCTATCTTTCCGTGGACCCTCTAAGACCTTGCGAAATCTTGTCCTTACGTAAATCTTGCACACAATGACCAATATATCTAACATCGCCCTGGTCCCTTCCTGAGGGACAGGAGCGAACTAGGTCTTAGGGTGCGAATTTCCTCATTATAACGACCTTTGAGTGCTTGTGCATGATGAAGACGCCCTGAAATGTCCTTTGCCACCCTCGTCTTGTCTTGGATTGATTTTAAACTCGCATAAGAAGCAACATCACCACTGTATCGCCCTGGTCCCTTGGAGAGGGACAGGAGCGATCCATCCCTTGTGGCCTTTATTTCATTTTGCCAGGTTCCAAGTTTATATTCAACGGACTCGTGATGCCTCACTCCATTCGTCCATGCCTTGACATCGTCTGTAACTTGGCCAGAAAATCATTTATAACAAAAATCGCTCTGGTCCCTTCCTGAGGGACAGGAGCGAACTAGGCCTTTGGGACCCCTGTGGACGTTTAAAAATCTTCAATTTGTATTCAACAAAATCATCTCATGCTTTCCCTTGTCTTTGAACGTAAACTTGCCTTAACTTTTGCCTGGATTCTGTCTAATGAAGGACATCGCTCTGGTCCCTGGGAGAGGGACGAGAGCTACAAGGTACCTCGCCCTGGTCCCTTGGAGAGGGACAGGAGCGATTTTAGCATTCTGGGTCATTCTCCTTCATATTTACATCTCAAATTATATTCATTTGGTGAAGCATCTTCCTTTGGATCTCTTTAAGTCATCGAATCATCGAAATCTTGCAAGGACAAGGCGAAATTTGATTTGTAGCTCCGGTCCTTCACTGAGGGACAGGAGCGATTTTCCTCCTGGAGGCGTTTCAGTGCTCATGAAAATCTTCAATTTATATTCAATGGAAAGATATCGCCGTTCTCCATCACTTCCAACTCGAAATTTGTCTGGACTCTGCAGGGATGATGAGATATTTGAAAATGAGCTCCCGTCCTTCACTGAGGGACAGGAGCGATTTAGCTCCTACAGGCCAAAATAACATGATTTTTCACATTTTAACACTTCACGAGGCGAAAACAAATCAATTCCAATGCCCAGGATCAAAAATCAAAAAGGTCAAAATTTGGTCAAATATTCAATCGGACAAAAATTCACATTTCACTTTCAACACTTAGACAAATTTAAGCTTTGCATCAACATTCCAATTGAAAATTAGACCATTTTGGCGAATTCATTGCATTCAAAATTTGCATCCTAGAAAAGAAGCTCAAAAACTCACAAAAACGACTGGATTCTGGCCTGAAAAGGCAAAATTTAAAACCCTAAGGCTTGACCTTAAACCCAGACGACTAACTGACTAACAAAATCCTAAAAACGAAAGCGAAAACGAGCGAAAAACAAGCAAAAAGAGGGGGTCCCCATTTGCGATGGGGCGATGTGTGAAATGGTCACAACACAGATTTAGACTTGGATTTTCAGGAATGTTCAGCCTTCAATGTCCTGACCACTACCTAAGATGGACCTGCCAAAATAGACTTACTAAAGATAGTAAGTACTTCAAAAAATCAAATTAGGGCAAACTGGGACAAGGTGACACTAAATATAGACTTACTAACAATAGAAACTACTAAAAATAGTAAGTTTTATTTTTGGCAAAATTAGGCCAATCTGAGACGCAGTGAAACTAAAAATAGTAAGCACTCAAAATTCACTCAAATTTCACTAGTAGCTTCCTCGAAGGGCTCTAACCTCATTGCAATGTTCAGATTTTCCAAAACCCTAAGAAAGTCCTCAAACCTAAGTATGAAGAGCAAAACCCTAAAATAGACCAAACGAGTTCCACACTTAGTCAAATTTGCTCAAAACACTTGCAGACTTGATCAAACCATTGAAAACACTTGCAAACCAAGGAGACCAAAGGGATTTCTACCAAAAGACCCAAAGAACCAAAACCAAAAGACCAAGAAGGCCTAAAACGTAGGGGGTCCCCATTTGGAATGGGGTGATGTGTGATTAGGTCATAACAGGTGGAGACAAAAGAAGGTATCCCAATGTTTCCTCGTCGGAAAAGATAGACAACCCTAAAAAGCGACTTTTTTTACCGCGTCAAAACACATCTATGAGTCAAACGAAAATCTTTTTGAGCCATTTCTTAAGTCGTTCGAAGGGTTTTTGCAAACAAGAGCCTTTTCTACGCCACGCGAAGGGGGATTTTGCAGATCAAAAAACATTTGACCCTTTCTATGTCGCACAAAGGATATTTTACGAATTCAATTTTCTTCGCAGAAAAAAAAAAGGTATTCAAAGTTCATCGATTCAAATATTTCAATTTATGTTTACACGCAGTCTGCAGATATCTCCAGATACAGTTCAAATATTTCCAATTTTGTTGTGTATTTACATGCAGATATTCATGTGATTTTATTTTAAAAACAATTGTGATTTATAATTTATAAAAAAAGTTTCTGAATCTTTGACTGTAAATACTAAATTACCATCAAATATTTTAGTTCACAATGTAAATTAAGTTAAATATTAAAATGCTCGACCATCGAGCATTTTAATATTGAACTTAATTTACATTGTGAATGATATTAATATTTATAGTCAATTATAATTAATAAATTAGTTAAAATTAATTAGTGAGTGTATTTAAACTTTATATTACTATATTATTATATAATTGTATTTATTGAGCATACACTGTATAATTTTTTTAATTACTGAGCATATATTTTCTATTTTTTTTCTGAGTTGTAGTAAATTATATAAATTAATAAATTATTAAATTGACAACAGTATAATAATTTCTGGAAAATTAAAAAAAAATTATATACTCAGTACTATATTACTAATATAGTACTAAGTATATAATTTTTTTTACCAATTTATCAAAAATTAATAAATTATTATACAAAATTTGAAATAGAAACTGGTAAACAAATTGAATCATAAGTATTATACACTAAGAAATTGAAATCAAAAATCAAATACCACAAAATTAGCAATAAAAAAATGAGAGAACTAGACCTAAGATAATCAAACTCAGAAATTAAGCACACAATGTCAAAATCTAATATTCTTTTGTTTTAATTTTTTGTTCAGATTCAAAATGTCAAGTGGAGGAAGACGAGAAGTATGTTGACCGTGTTCCGGGGCCGAAAGGATCAGGTGGAACAGCCACTCTCAAATGTAAACTTTGTCCATTGACATGGAAAGGTACCTACACGAGCGTGAAGGCTCATTTCCTCCACCTTCCATGTAATGGTGTTGAAGGTTGTACAGTTGAGTCTAAAAGATATGATGCTATGAAAGAACAAGAAAGGGTTGATGGGAAAGTTGCTATTCGAAGCTCTCATGCTTCAACAACAGGGGCGACTACTACATCTTACAATCATAATATAGAGTCAGAGGTGGATGTGACTTCTAGATATGTTATGTAACAACTGAACAGGCTCACAAAAGACCACACATTGGCAGCTCAAACCCCATTGGAAGATTGTTCGATGTGCAAGGTGGAGAAGCAGTTGATGCAACAATTGGACGATTCTTTTCTGCAAATGGAATATCGTTTAATGTTGCTCGCTCTCCATTCTATGGAGAGATGGTCCATGCTATCAATAATGCACCAGTAGGCTATAAACCACCTAGGTATGAAAAGCTACACACTACTCTAGTTGATAAAGAAAAAACTCAATCAGAGGAACAAATTGCACCATTGGAAAGAGTGGGGGCTCAAGAAGGATGTAATATTGTGATGGATGTGTCGACAAATGCTAGGAATCATCCACTACTTAATATCATGGTAACATGCAGCAAAGGGCCTTATTTTTTGAAGGCAATAGATTGTTCAGGGCAAGAAAAAAATGCAGAATTTCTTCATAACCAGCTATGTGACAGAATTGAGGAGGTGGGTGTTAGACTTGAGTTTGTCACTGATGTCTACAGGAACACACATCTGTCTTTGCATTCTCTGCTGATCATCCTCTGTTACTAAGAAGCATACTCAGATTTCTTTTTCAAACACATTCGATGATAATGTCAGTCAAAAGCATATCAAGAAATGATAATTATTTTACCTTCGATCTGATTACTGTGTGAATTGATGCCACAGAAACTTAAGCTTGTGCTCACATTTTGTCATATCTTCTTCTCATTGTGATGGAGGAACTTAATGAATACGTGGTGATCATCCTTCATTGATAATGCTATTCAAAAAAGGTCAATTGATTTCAGTATGGTGTTTAATTTATTGAGTCGGTTTTGGTTCATGTGGCAGTTATCACTTAGTTACAACTGATTCTTTTTATTAACCATGACATCGATTTGTTTTTTAACACAAATCAAAACAAACAAAAAAACACGACATATGTTTCTTGGGCAGTAAAGTAAACAAGGAAGTTTTATCCAAAATAAGTTGTAACTATGTAGGTAGTTTTCAGTTTCTTTTAACTGTATGTAACCACATCATAACTTCCGTCCTACCTGAAAGCATTATAAGAGAGTTCGATCAGGTTTGTTCAAAAAGATGGTGGGTGAAATATGTGAAAGAAGGAGAATACATGTTCTGTTCTGAGAAATCTCTCTGCACGAAAGAGAGGTGTGTTGAGACTGGTACAAAGCGATTACAGCAGATATGAAGGTGATATAACACGTCATATTCCTATGTATTTTTCATTCTGCAGAATTCTGGTGAGATTGAATCATTATATTATTTCGGATTAGTTCTTTAGGTTCAGAATTGTTTAAGAATTGTTACAGATCCTTATTCATAACAGTGACAGGACTATTTAGTACAGATTGACATCTTTCTGAGTGTGTTAAGACGGGATTCTGAACGTTGTGTTGAAACAGGGTTCTGAAATTTGTGTGGAGACAACATTACTAAAATTTGACAACAAGTCTTAGATCTTCAATCTTTTCAATGAGTTTGACTATCAGAGAAACAGAGATTTGATTGTCATTTCCAGGATATGATCTTGCAAATATACAACATTCTGCTTATACAGAAAGATATTTGATATACAGATAAATTTCAGATTCAATGTGCTTATAATTTCAGATTATTCAGTTTGCACAAAAATCAGTTTGATACTTCAGATTTGTAAAAGAAAATTTGTATATTTGATTCTGAAAGTAAAAGCTTGTTCTAAAACTTGAGTTGGTGCTCAAAGGTCTTGGAATTGAAAGTGTCGGTGCACTTATAGACAGGGGTTTGATGACTCCTTAGGGTTGGAGCCCTTAAAATTTTGTAACTGGAGTACAGATTATGAGGCCGGATTAGGACAGTAGATCCTAGCGGCATTTCTCACCGTGGCTTTTCCCACATTGGGTTTCCACATAAAATCTTGTGCATTGTGTTCTTGTTATTCCATCTTTTATGACTTTCAATTTCCAGATTAAAGCTTGGTAAAAGTTTAAAGTTGTTTAAAAAGATTAAAGCTTTGTGTACTACTGATTCACCTCCCCCCCCCTCCCCCCTCTCAGTAGTACTTTTGTGTTCTACAGTGGGAGCATCACATGTAGTCCAAGTTGTTACTAATGCTGCCCCTGTTTGTAAAGCAGCAGGCATGTTGGTGCAAAAGAGGTACGAGCAGATATTTTGGACACCATATTGTGTGTATTCATTGAATAATGCACTCAAAGATATTGGCAAGTTCCAATGGATTTCAGATCTCATAGATAAGGGCAAAAAGATACAAATGTCATATGTAACCATCACCACACACAAGCCATTTATCGTAAATTTGCCAAGGCAAAACTTCTCAAACCTGCTGATACATGTTTTGCTTCTTACTTCATTCTTCTTGACCGCCTTTGTGAAGTCAAAGGAGCTTTGTGTTCCACGGTTGTTAGTGATGCATGGGCAGCTTGGAAACAATCTACATCAAATATTGCAGTTGAGGTGAGAGGTATGGTCCTTGGTGAGCATATTTTGGCTGATGTTATGTTTGTTGTTGACTTTATTAAGCCCATATGTGAGGTGATCAGATTTGCAAATTCAGACAAGGCATGTTTGGGAGAGGTTTATGAAGCAATAGATTCCATGTGTGAAAGAGTAAAGAAGATAACAGATGCAAAAGATATTTCTCTATATCCTTTGATAGAGGAAAAGTTACATGGAAGGTGGAAGAAACTTAACACACCTCTTCATTGTGCTACCTATGCCCTTAATCCTAAATGGTATGATATAGAAGTGACCAAAACAAGGGCTCCACGTCAGGATAGAGAGGTAATGAAGAGATTTTGGGCTGCGGTTAAAAATATTTATGGCCAAGGTGAAGAAGCTTCAGTTATGAGGACTCAATGGAATAAGTTTTCATGTGGGCAAGGTGATTTTGCTTCTGTGGAAGCTATATATGATATGAAAGTAAAGAAAGACCCTATAGAGTGGTGGTGGAACCATGGAGCTGAAGCCCCTGAATTGCAATCATTTGCAATACAATTGCTCTCGCAAGTAGCAAGCTCTTCATCTTGTGAGAGAAATTGGAGTACTTATGGGTTCATTAATTCACTAAAGAGGAACCAATTAGGATCAAAGAAAGCAAAGATCCTGGTATTCATAGCTCACTTTGTCTTCTCTCTCGTGTAGATTCTAGATACAATGAGGGTCCTTCAGCAAAATGGGACCAAATTTCACCCAATGGAGAAGTTGCAGCCATTGTGGATGAAGTGGTTAAAGCAGATGGCTAGCTGATTTACCTCCTATTACTCTACCATTAAAGGAACCTAAATTTGAGAGTGATGACTATTTAATGAGCCTCATAGCTGAAGACCTTGATATGGATGATCATGGCAAAGAAGAGTAGATGATAGATATAAGATTTCTGATTTTTGTTTTCAGTTTTTTGTTTGCTTATCAAGCTATTTTCAATATGTAATCACTATTCAGTTTAAAACTTTGACACCATGATTGAATGAAATTTAGATTTGACTCATTTCACATTTATGTACCTAAACTTCGAAGTTAATGTTAATTCTTGTTTTGAAAGTTCAATGTCATTATATTTTCACACTTTCTATAAACTATTAAATTATATTAAAAAACAAATTGACGTCTCAAAGTACCCCCGTCTCCTATTTTGAAAAAATAGCAGTACCGGTACCAGTACAAGTCTCCAAGTACCCCCATACCCATGTGTTGTGACATATTCCCAAATCGCCCCATTGTAAATGGGGACCCCTCCTTTTTTGCTTTTTAGGGTTTGTTTTCTAGGTCTTTTAGGTTCTTGTCTGTTAGCCTTTGCATTTTGAGAGTTGTCAAAGAGATTATTTCGATGGCAGGCTCTGCTTGAGCTAGGATGAGTCAATAGGTGGTCTAAGTCAGGGTCTTTTGGAAGCCTTCTCTGGGTCAGGCCTTCCCCTTGTTTCTAGGTTGGGCGAGTTTGAGGAAGCCCTTGTATCTTGCTAGCAGTCTTGCCTCTTGAGACCTAGGGCATTTTAATCAAGGAAGTGATGAGGAATTTGGGTGAATTTCCTTTGAAGCATCTTTTGCTCCCAGTCTAGACCTCAAAGCTTTCTCTTACGTCTTGACTGAGTAAGCAGTGACCTATCTTTTGCCTTGTGAACATGTTGGAATGGAAAAAATGAGGAAATTTAGCTTAATTCGCCAATTTCATTCCTGACCCTTCCAAAGGGTCCAAAGCGAAATTTCACAAGGGACCTAAGATTTGACCTAAGTCAATGAGTGGTTGAGAGAATTTGCAAAGATGGGGAAGGAAATGCATTAAGGATTAAGTCTAAAGCGAAGTCAAGTCAAATTGAAGGTAAATTGAGTTTAGAATAGGAATTTCGCTCCTGACCCTTCCAAAAGGTCCAGAGCGAATTCCTCTATAGGGCACTCCACCTTGACCCAAACTAGGAACTAGCTCATTCCCAGGCATTAGTGAAGGCAAAACACTAGTTGGAACAAGGAAATGTGGGGAATGAAGTCAAGATTTGAGCCCAAGGAGGAATTTCGCCCCTGACCCTTCCAAAGGGTCTAGAGCGAAATTCCCATATCCTTTATTTTGCTCTTTGATATGACCAAATTTGTTGACTTCTAAGGCGTGTTGGGAAGGCTTTGATGCATGTTTGCCTTTGAAAGGAGGTTTGAGGCGATGAAATGGTGAAAATCAACCTAGAATGAGAATTTCGCTCCTGACCCTTCCAAAGGGTCCAGAGCGAAATCCTCATTTTGACCCTCTATTTTGCCTTAAGCACTAGAAGGACCTTGTTTTGAGCTAATTTGGTGGTGGATTGCCTTGATTATGGTGAAAGGAGGTTGGATAAATCAAGTTTGAAGTGAAGTGAGGAGAGAAGAGGTGTGAAATCAACCCAAAGTGTGAATTTCGTTCCTGACCCTTCCAAAGGGTCCAGAGCGAAATTCTCTATAAACACTATTTTCTTCCTTGTTTGGGCCAACATCCTTGTTCCTTGGACATGGTGGGGGTAGATTGATATGTTCTTGCCTTAGGAAGTGAATGAAAGCATTGAAAAGTGAGGATTTTGTCCAAGATTGGGAATTTTGCTCCTAACCCTTCCAAAGGGTCCAGAGCGAAATTCTTAAAAACACCTATTTTCTCCTTAGATGAGGTCAAAACCTTGGCTCTTATGGCGTGATTGAGGGTGGAGTGATGTAGTCTTGCCTTTTGAGGTAGATTGGAGTTGAAGAAATGAAGAATCAAGCCTAAATCTTGAATTTCGCTCCTGGCCCTTCTAAAGGGTCCAGAGCGAAATTCTCAAAATCTCTTTTTTCTTCAAATTTTGTGTCAAGACAAATGTTGATCAAGGTGAATTGAGCTTGAAGATACCCCTAGGCATGCCTTTGAATAGCTTGCGACCACCAAAAGTGAAGGTTTTGAGTTAAAACAAGAATTTCGCTCCTGATCCTTCCAAAGGGTCCAGAGCGAAATTCTCTATAGGTCCTATCCTTGGCCATGATTTGGAGTGAATTTCTCCTTTCAGGCCTTCTTAGGGGTCAAACGAGTGTTGCTTTCATGAGAGAGGGCTCCAAAGATGAGAGTCCAGGCAAAGAGAGGAGAAAAGAAGTGTGAAATGAGCCTAAGGAAAAATTTCGCTCCTGACCCTTCCAAAGGGTCCAGAGCGAAATTCTTAAAACCTCTATTTTGCTCCCAATTTTGCATCAAGCCTAGTGTTGATTGAGATTAGAAGCATCCTTAGGCATGCATTTGAGTAAGTTGCGGTCACAAAATGTGAAGATTTTGTCCTAAACTGCAAATTTCGCTCCTGACCCTTCCAAAGGGTCCAGAGCGAAATTCTTAGAACCTCTAGTTTTCTCTATGTTTGAAACCAAGATTTGTGTTCCTATGGCATGGTTGGGCAGGGATTAATGTGTTCTTTCCTTGAGAAGAGATTTGAGGCAAGGAGATGATGAAATTTGGCTAAAATGCAAATTTCACTCCTGACCCTTCCAAAGGGTCCAGAGCGAAATACCTTATAGGTCTTGTCCTTGGCCAAGGTCCAAAGTGAAATCCTTCTTTTTGGTCTTTTTGGGGGTCAAGTTAATGATGTCTTCAGGAGAAAGCGATTCAAAGGTCAAGTGAAGTTCAAAGCTAAAGGAATGTGAATTAAGCCTAAAATGCAAAATTTCGCTCCTGACCCTTCCGAAGGGTCCAGAGCGAAATTCCTAGGAGGTCTAATATTTTGCCTAGGTCCTTGAGAAAAACCTATTCCTAGGCAATTTTGGCGGAGAATGACTTGATCTTGGTAAGGTAATATTGAAAGGAGGTCTAATTGAGCTAAAACTCAAATTTTGCTCCTGACCCTTCCAAAGGGTCCAGAGTGAAATTCTTATAGGGCCTATCCCTGGGGAGGATCCTAAAGCAAATTCCATTTTGATCCATTTTTGTTAATGATTTAAGGTAAAAGTGCTATGACCAGGATAAATATATCATGTGTGCTTAATCATCTTTTGGTTTGTTTTGCAGATGAAAGGTTAGGTCAGGACAAGGACGACCTATTCCAATCCCATCATCATCAAGGACATTCCAAATACAAGAGGAGGACTCAAGGTGTTTTGAAGCGTTGGAAGACTACAAGTGTTCGAAGAGTTGCAAACTATCTCCAAAACCTTCATTTCGCCACACAAAGGAACCACATGATAACAAAGAGGAAGGATCTTGCAAATACTTCAAGGCAAAGTATGCTATCAGAGAAAGAAATGACTTGACCATGTGAAGGCCTCATCAAGCACATGGAAGTTAAAGAGGTACATCATTCATCACATCAAAAGACAGAGGATGATCAACCAAGACACAAATGTCAGACAAGGTGGCATCCCAGTCACTTTTCCTCCAGTCGGATTGGTCCACCTCAACATGTCTAGATTCAATGTACCTGACTCATCGGAGATGGCACAAACTTCGATGTACCTACCCCTACTTCCTATTGGTCCTCATTCCTTGAATGTAATTTTCTCATTGGCTAAGGAAGTTTGTAATAACAAACCCTAATTAGGGTTTCTATCCTGTAATCCTGGCCATTGATTCTAAGTCAAATCAGAACCATCAATTTGTAAAGGGCTCTCTATATAAAGCCATAGCTCTTCATTTGTAAAGGTTAATAGTCAGAGAATCGATAAGAGTTAGGAGTTAGTAGCTAGAATAGTGAATAAAATAGCAATTAGAGTAGATTAGGAAGACAAGGGAAGAAATTGTTGCCCTTGATTGTAAATAAACTCCATTTTCATTGAATTCATGGTGAAATGTGTCGTTTCTTTACAATATGCATGGTCTCTTGTTGAATCTTCGTATGAGATGGTAAATAATTAGATTGAATGGAGAAAATTATTGAATGTACTTTCATGGAATCTGCCTAGTCCAAACCACTAGCCTCTTGCTGACTGTAAGTGCACCTTGCGTGGTCAATTGGCATAGAACGAGCTTAACCTCGAGTCGTTACACGTCCATTGCTCATGCATTATCTTGAATGATGACCAATGTCTGATGGTGTACGATTTGAACATATTTGAAGCATCCTTTAGAAGATCGCACTGAATTGGTGTCGGATTGTTCAATCTGATGGTGAGACCCAGCCCAGAAGGACTCCACCTGGTCGTTCATCCATCTTCTCGCATTCTAGGTCTTAGGTTAGACTCTCTAGACCCTGCATCTTTTGCTATTTCTTCATTCTCCCAGTGAGTAGATAGGACTTGAGTTCCAACAAATCAGACGCTCAAGCATTCGGATGTAAGTCCCCTTGTGATTCCAGCAAATCACATCATACCTAAGAGCTTATCCACAAGTAAAGAACCTACATATCAAAACCTTGGAGTTGCCTTGATTGATGCTTAGGCGAAATCTTCAGCATTCGGGGAAGCTTTATTCAAGAGAGGATAAAATACCTTTAGGTCGTGTACAAAAGACACATCAACACCATGCAACCTTGGTTTTCACGGGTGGGTTTTTATGGAATTGTTGGCAGAGTCTGTTAGAAAGATGTGATTGTTACAAGTCTAAGAGACTAGGACAATTGCTAATTGATGACCTAGTGAATGAAATGAATCTTGTCCAATCATTATTTATTTTTTGCTGTCACATATCTTCAAATGTAAATCTGTTACGCAGCATAAGGTTTTTGTTGGAATGGGTTTTCCTTTTAGAGTTTTTCGTGGTCCATAGTATGAAAGGCGAGGAAGATTTCTAATATTACATAACAGGGAGAGTTGCTGGTTTGGCCATTGCATGCAGGAAATTAAAATTTAACCTTAGCTATAGTTATGTGCCTGCTACTAACTTTTCCACCTTTCTGTGTAAAAAAATTTTACCGTTCACAAATTATTCAGTAGGTATTCTCTCTGTTTATGGATGTCAACAAGATTTTTTTTTATGGAAATTACAACTCCCATTTTGATTTGAAATATGATACTCTGAACTTCACATGCCTCAAAAGATAGCTTAAAATTTATATTATTCTGCTGTTAAGCAAATCATGTGCTCTGAATGTATTTAGTTTACTTACCAAGGAGGAAGCTCTCCTCACAGATGTGCAGATTGTGACTGCAAAATCTACAAACAAATTGGTCCGTGATTTTTTTCTAGGGTAGATCCACTAGTCAAAACGGGCCCTTATATTATAGAGGAGAGAAGATTTCCAATAGTATATAATCAGGGAAACCTGCTGCTTTCACCATTGCGTGCAGGAAGTGTAAAATTGACAACTAATATTACACCTTTCCGTGTAAAAGAAATTCACACCATTCACAAATTGTTCAGCAAGTATTGTCTCTATTTTATAGACATCAGCAATATTGTTTTTATTAAAACTATAACTCTCAATTTGCAATGAAATATGATCTGAATTTGACATGCCCCAAATAGGTAGATTAAATTATTCTGTTGTTAAACAAATCGTGAATTCATGTAGGATACTTATAAAAGAAGAGGATTCTCACTGCACAGATGTACATATAGAGACTGCAGAATTTACAAACATATAGATCTGTGGATTCCTTATACCACGGATTCAGTTGAATCAAGTTAAGCTTCAAAATCCTCCGAAATAGAATTGGCTTCCTGAACTTGTGAATTAATGTATTGCTTGACGATATATAATAGCAAGCTTCAAAAGCCTCCCACAGAAAACTGGGTTTCCTAAATTAATGAATTAATTCATTGCTTAAAGATATAACTTTGGATCTAACATTTACGATTGATCAAGTACTTAGTAAACAGTTCCTAGACATGGATTCTGCTTTAGGCAAACTTAAAATATTGACAGATAAATCAAAAGGGGGAGGGGGAATACATAGAAACAAAATTAAATTCTTGCTATTTTTTATGCAAAGATATTTATAGTTAGGTTATCAGTTATCTTTATAGTTAGGTTATCTGTTATTTCATTGGGGTAAGGTATGTATATTTCGTTTGTAGAATAGTTAGGTGTCTATATAAAGAATATGGAGTAGTATCATATTACTATAAGCCATCTGTACACTTATATACAGACTATCCAGTATCATGAATTATAAAAGAATCTTTCTTTCTTTTTTTCTATCTTCACATTATTTTTTTGGTACAAATAAGTACATGAAAGAGCTTAGAAAAATGAAAAAAGAATGTATGTGTATTTTGCAGTTTGTATAATCAGAATAATTAAATAAGAAAAACACTTAATTTCAAAAAATAAAACTTACAGCAACATTTGAACTAACTACAAAAGTAAAACCAGTTTTTAATAAAATTTGTTTAAATAATCAAAATTTAAAATAAATTAGAAAAAAAACAACTACCGTCCCATACAGTGTCATTGGCATTGACCTGATAAAGCTTTAAAATTTGTTTAAATTAGAAAAACACTTAACTTCAACGAATAAAACTTACAGCAACATTTAAACTAATTACAAAAGTATAAAAAGTTTTTAATAAAATTTGTTTAAATAATCAAAATTTATAATTTAAAACAAATTAAAAAAAAAATCTACTACTGTCCCATACAGTGCCATTGACCTGATAAAGCTTTAAAACATTCTATTTTATTCTATCCTATCCCTAAATAGGTAAACCTGTGAACCGAAGGAACACACAATCCAGAAGAGTTCAAAGCAAATATAAGACCTGTGCCTCGGAAAACGTGATGTCGCTTCTGCAAAGTGATGTGGATACAACTTTGATGCGCACTTCAAGAGGTTGTGGAGGTGCTACTTGGACTTCTTCCATCTTCAAAGGCTCCCCAGGCCCCCAGGCCACCGCAGCTGGAGTCATCACCCATTAATATTAATTATTGTTATATGCAAATGCTACAGAACAGCAACGATCCAAATTCCTGTATCATCTTGATAAGAAGAATGTATGTACCTTTGCAAGTGATAGATTGCGGAAGCTTTTTGGACGCCATGGTGCCGTGAGGGTTGTACAATTTTGCCAGGATAGGACATCCGTTTGTTGCAGATCTTAAAATCAATGGGGAGGACTTTGTTATTAGTTGGTGAACTTGGTTGGTAGGTATGGGTCAGGTGAATCTTCATGTTCTACCTAGTAATGTGGATGTTTTTTAAGGAAAAAATAAAATGATTTGGTGAGTGAAAAACAGGGGCTTTCGCGTCGTCAAGATTTCCTTGTAACCCAGGGCTCATGTCATTCTCTTTTCCTCTAGTCAACTTCATCTTTCGGTCTCTCTTCAGTCTCGCTTCTCCACTCACCGGCTCTTCCCCTACTTCGTTCTTCTCACCCTAGGCCTTTGACCTTGCATCCCATTTTTTTTATATATTCACTATCGTGGAATCCGGAGATGTCTTTTGCCGAAGCAAGACTAATCCCTTAGTGTGTACGACTCACTCACAAGGTAGCAACACACACAGAGTTAACATAGTCGGGGACTCGAACTCAAGACCATGGGGAGCATACCCACGCCTTAAATTGCGATCCACGACTGGACGAGCTAAGGCCGAAGCCCTGCATCCCTTTCTTTTGTTTTTAACCAGGGAAGTAAAGCATCATGTTCCTATCATTAGTCTAGCATCATATTCCTATCATTAATCTAGTTAGTCTAGAATATATAAAGGAGAGTTGAAGAAACACGAAGAGAGGAAGAGAGAGAAATAGATAGAGAGAAGTAGGGGAAGAGATAAAAAGGAGAGTTGAGTTCCTGCCATTAGTGTGATACAAAGATCTTCTATGAAATTAAGGTTTTTGAAAACTTGTTGTCAAAAGGATAATGCAATCAAAACATGTAAATATAGCATGACATTATGATAGAGGCTAGATCAATTTTGAGAGTAACTCAACTAGATAAGTACCCCTCTATAAGTTTGGATGATAGATGGATGAAGGAATCGATAAATAGTCTTAAATGAGGGAGAGGCAATGTCTTTTATAATAGACTCAACACACAATTTAATACTTGGATGCAAGAAATAGACAATGATTAGCTTGAAAGGAGTCACATTGAGCCTTATTTCAAAAAAAACACTTGAATCTTTAAGGGTTGAATTTATAGGTATGAAAATAAATGAATCAAATCTACAAAGTTAGAATTAAACTTGAGAGGAGAATACATAATATAAGATTTGATGAAAATTCTATTTATTTTAATTTTGTTGAATTATTTGTAAAACTTAAATGTATGTTTTTTTGTTCTTAGATGTAATATAATTAATAAATACACATTTTTATAAGGGAATTTTATTTATTAATGCAACCTAATTCTATAAAATAAATTAGGAGATTAGTACTTCACATTATGTTTTGTAAAATAAATTTTCAAGTCACCAAATTTTTATGATTAGAAAATAATTTATATTAAATATTTTTAAAACAAAGATATTTTAAAAAGAACTTTAATATGAAAAAATATCCTCTCTATTTTTTTAAATAAAAGTTACAAACAACCTTCACCTATAATTCTATGATGAAAATAATAATATCCCCATCAAATTTAGAACTAAATATCTTATTAATTTATTTTTATTTTTTAAATATTTATTTTTATATATAGAATACTTATATTTACTAGTTATATTTTTAAGAATATTTATATTTATTATTTACTATTTTTTAATTGATTAAGATATGTGGAATACCTACATTTACTATTTGTTTATTTTTAAATATTTTAAAAATGAAAAATATTTAAAATCTAAATCTGATTTGAATATTACAACTTATACCATATTATTTAACTAGCAGTTGCATGGTTTGCATGCAAGAAGAAGCCAATAGGGAGAAGGAGTCTATGATTGTAATTTTGTGGGGTGCATAGCTATTTGTTTGTTTTTTTATTGTTTAGTTGTTTTTTTGTTCTGGTTCTCTCTGTTTTTTTGTTTTTTTTTGTTTTTGTGGTGAATGTATGAAAAGCTTTTGTTATTGCTATGCATGGTAAGTGAAATAGAAATACCTATAAAATGTTATGTATGGGAAAAGCAGTAGCAAGCAAGTGCATGAAAGCAATATATTGTTTATTTTGTTGGTTTGGGGCTTTTGTTAATGAAAGGGTAGCATTATATTTTTTCTTCTTGTGGTTAGGAGAAGTGGCATGCACTTTTGGGGAGGAGTACTTTGTAGAAGACGGAGTTTGTATTCGAGGGAAAGTGTTTTTGAAGAGGATAAAAGTTATATTTGAAGATTATAAGCACACATATATGTAACATTGAATGTTCCAACAATTTAGTGTCTTATTATTTGATATGTTGTAAATTTGAAGAACTAAATTCTAGCTATTTATTAGCGTTCAATGTTTAATAATACTATGTTGAAGGAGAGAAACCACTTCAACAATCTGAACCCAAAAAGAATTCCACCCTAGAATTCCATTAAAACTCAATCCTAAACCCAACATTAGTAGTATGGACTTCAACCTTTCCCTTAGATACAAATACATTATAGTTCTTTGAACCCGAAAGGCACGAGAAAATAGAGTGTCCCCTATATATGTTGGCACTTACAACAAAATCAGGGCCTTCAGATATACTGAACATCCCCATGGCTGTCAAAAAGAGCTCATGATTGGCTCCCACCAATTGCAATTTGAGTGAAGAAAATCATCTGGGTCGGATCCAACTTGAATAAACCACCATCAGACAATTGAGCAAAATAGTTCAAATTCATCCTTGGTCCCCTTGAAATCTTAAATTTTTCACCAAGACCACAACATCCTCATTGACATGTTCTTTTTTCGGCCTAAAGCAGCTTATCGCCAAGACGAGCCCCCTGTCACATCAAACAAAACTATGAATCTGTACAACTAAGATGCAATATATTCAAGAGTATAAGTCATTTTGAAAGCAAAATGTGTCTATGCACAGTTTATATTTCGCCATGGTTAAGAGTGCAAATGTAAAGCAGGAAACCAAAACAAGAAAAAAATTTAAGAGTGTGACATGTCAAGTGTGTTTGATTTAAAATAGGCGAGATTCTATGAAGTATTTCAAAACAAAGATCAACAAGAGATAGTTATAAGTGTTTGTGTGGTTTATACTTTATGCATGCAATCAAAAATGTTTGTTTAGTTTGTTTTGTCCTTTTTTGTTAGTGTTATTTGGAGGAAAATTAACAAACTTTGTAAAAGAATGAGAAAGAAAATATATTGGAATAAGCATGTGGGCACAGACATTGTAGCCTACAATACTAAAAAAAAGCAAGGCGAATGAAATTTAAATAGCAAACAAAAATAAATTAAATCCTTTAACAAGTTTGTTGCAAAATCGAGTGTTTAAAAAAAGTGTGTTCGTTACAAGTATACAAAAAAGGATTATAATCTATGAAAAAGGGTATTATATGGATAGCACTATTTGAAGTTCAATCAATTAGAAAAACTATACACAAATTATTATTTTTTTGAGATTTGTTTGTTTTCAAATGGTAAATTTAGGAAATGTTGCGGAGATAATCTACTAAATTTAGAATAATAATTTTGTCATTTTGTTTGCCATGGACAATTAGAAAGAAATAATGTCTAAAAGTGTAAGTTATTTACTGGATAGTGTCGTGCTCTGTGAAGTGTACCTGTACCTGCAAACACAATGCATTCAATAAATCATTACAAGCATGGTTAGAAGATCTAAATCAAAGAAAGACAAAACCATAGCTAATCAACTTATTGCCTCCTAGTAAATGCAAGTATGAAAAATGCTCTCAGATCTGATTATGCATACTCCAATGACTTGACTACACTTGGATGGAGGATTTGAAAGATGAAAATGCATGATCTTAGCAAAAATAGCATGATTAAGCTACATGAATGATTGATCTAGCATGATTAAGCTAAGATTTAAGCTAAAATTGAGCATGATAACATTGCTAAAACTGATAAACTATAAGCTAGATGCCTATAGTAACAATGCATATGATGAGAATCAAATGATATGCAAGAATGATATGAAATTGAGACATGAAAATAAATTGGGACCCTTTGAGCTCCAAAATGAGGTTTATTTATAGGATTTCCCAAGGCTAGGGGTGATGTGGCAGGAATCAACGGTCAAGATTGATCTGAAGATATCAATGGTTAAATTGGAGGAGGTTGGCAAAGGGAGTTGGATTAAAGGGAACATCTGTCATCTCTATGGTGACAAGTGTCAAGAGGCTTCTAGAAGGAGTTAGATGAAAGGGAACACTTAGTGACAAGTGTCACAAAGGTTCTAGAAGATGTTGGATGAAAGGGGACATGGTGGTAGGTAGAATGGGTTAGGTTTAGGAATGGTTAGGTTTAGGAGTGGTAGAAGTTAGGAGAATTTGAATTTCAAATTTCAAATAATATGAAAAGGATAATTAATCTCAACAACTCATGAATTTGATTTGTTTTAATTAATTAGGGGATTAGAAGAAATGATTTTGGATGAGGGAATTAATTAATTAAAGGGGTGAAATGAACCTATTAAATAAATCCTTAGATTTATTAATAAGTAGATGAAAGGGGAAATTTAATCAAATTGCTTAGTGAATTCAATTAAATTGGGGAGTGAGATTAATTAAATAATTTCTTATTTAATTAATTATCTTCAGATCATTTTTAGGTGTATACATTTTGCCCCTCTTTGAAGCTAGGTGTGATGACGTGTTGATTCAAAGAATAATCTCATTTTGATGATGATATTGATTTGATAGGATGCCCCAGCTCTTGATTGCTAAATTCCAATATGATGATGCCCCCTCGGGAAATCGATTGAGATAATTGGTCTTTGGAGTTTTGCAAGATTGATATCCCGATAGATTTGATTTGATTTCTGCAACTGTGGTTTGATGAAAATGCGAGTTCTTTGATTAGCTTGATTGCTTAGATGGATAAGATTGAAAAATTTTGATTGATTTGATTCAGTCTAGTTTCAGGAAGGATTCATCCTGTATATGATAACGATGATCAAAGTGTCTGGTTTTAGGAAGGATTCATCCTGTATAAGACATGATCAGAATGTCTGGTTTCAGGAAGGACACATCCTGTATAAGACATGAATCAAAATCAGATCGTCTAGTTTCAGAAAGGATTCATCCTATATAAGACATGGTAGGATTGATTAGGTTTGATTGATTGATTTGATTTGATAAGGTTGATAGATAAAGAACTGACAATTTGTTGATATCAAGTTGCAGAAATTTGGATATGTTGATTGTTGATGTTGTTGAGAGAGATAGCATAATATTTTTGCTAGGTCGATAATATCATGAGAGATATGAGTCATTCTGATTGCGTATACACTTGTGATGATGCTTTGATGATTCCTGTGATAGATTTAACCTTGGATAAAAGGAGCGTTTAGGATCCCATGCAAGAATGAAATGCAAGCTAAAATGCAAATAAAATGTAATGGAATGCAAAGCTATGACCAGACCAGTCACTGGATTATTTTGCATTTTTTATCATCATTGAACTTTTTGAAATGTGGGAAGTGAGTGCAAACATCGATGGTATAATTAAACCATGATGACCTGAGCACTTCTTTCTTGGATTTTGATATAGCAAGTTAATACAATGATCTAGGTATAATTGAACCGAGATGACTTGAGTGTTGTTTGCGTAAAACAGGCAGTATTAATCATTTCAATACGCAAATCGGAAATGTCTTCAATGATACTCCGATGATCATGTCCCGAGATAAATTTGCACATATTAATGATTAATTTTCAGATAGCAGACAAGAAAAATATCATGTTTCTTCCTTGTTCCTCTAGTCAATGACATCTTGGAGTCACTAAGAAATCATGATAGCGAAAAGCAATATAGAAAAATTGAACAATCATGTTAAAATCATTATTCAAAAAGATATTATACACTAAAAAGTGTGTGATGTGCTTAGATTGACTTCATGATAGCTTGATAGTTGATAGTTTGATCTTTTGTTCACTGTTGGATGTGTCTCAGTTTTCACTTTGATAAGAGTTGTCTAACTGTTTGTTCTACTTGTTTGATTAAGCTCAAAATGATCAAGAGTTTTTGCCCCTAGCTAGGTGTAGGATTTTTCCCCAATCCTAGAAACAAAGTCATTATGATATATCCAATGATCCAAACCATGGTAAGAAGCCACTTGGGATGTCTGCGTATGTCCAAAGCCTTTATGATGGTCAGCACTGATGGAAGATGAATGCAAGCAGAAAGAATGCATGAACTAATAGATGGAAGAGCTAGCGGATAGATAGAGTCTGTTTGCCAGGTTTTCGCCATCTATTTTTATTGCACTTTTTCTGATATTTGATTTTTTTTTTCTTTTTCTTCTTTTTCACTTTTTAGGATTTTTCTGATTTTTCCCTTTTTTTTTTATTTTCTCTAATTTTTCACTGTTTTTGATTTTTTTGCTTTTTCACTTTTTTTTAATTTTTCTAATTTTTCAGAAATAGAAATTCTTCAGGTGCATGCTATTGATAGGTTCCTCGAGCTGATCGTCATCCTATTTTGATAGCTGATATGCTCCTGATCCAAATACTGTTGTGACCACAAATGGACCTAACCAGTTTAGTTCAAACTTGCCTTTCTTTTCTCGATCTGCCTGGTTGCGTGGATTTTCCTTTAGCACTAGTTCTCCCACTTGAAAGATTTGTGGTTTGACCTTTATGATTATAGCTCCAACACATTCTTTGTTGATATACCTTTAGATGATCAAAGGCATTTTGTCTTCGTTCATAGATTAGTTCTAATTCTTGTAGTCTAGATACTCTTTGTTCTTCATCTAGGATGAGACCTTTTAGTGATACACGTAGAGAAGGTATCTCTACTTCGATTGGCAATATGGCTTCTGATCCATATACAAGAGAGAAAGGTGTGGCACCTGTTGGTGTGTGGATACTAGTGCGGTAGGCCCATAGAGCAGGGTTTAGTTGAATATGCCAATCTTTCCCAGCATCATTCACTGTCTTTTTGAGGATTTTCAGAATAGTTTTGTTAGATGCTTCTGCCTGCCCATTTCCTTGTGGATAATATGGTGTGGAGAATCTGTGCTGGATTTTGAACTTCTCACATAACTCTTGTACATCTTGATTCTTGAATGGTTGCCCATTATCAGTGATAATGGTCATTGGTATTCCATAGTGACAAATGATGTAATTCAAGATAAATGCAGCAATTTGTTTTCCTATGATGTTTATGAGAGGTACAACTTCAATCCATTTTGTAAAATATTCAGTAGCTACAAGGATGAATTTGTTTCCATTAGATGAGGAAGGATTTATCTTTCCTACTAGATCAAGTCCCCATTGACAAAAAGGCCAAGATGTTGCTAAAGCATGTAGTTCTTGTGCTGGTGCATGGATCAAATTCCCATGGATTTGACATTGTGTTGCATGTTCTTGCTATCTTAAAAGAATCTCATTCCATAGTCGGCCAATAGTAGCCCAAGCGTATGAGTTTTTTTGAAAGGGTAAGACCACTTGAATGAGTGCCACAAATGTTGTTATGGACTTCATGTAAGGCCTTCTTAGATTCTTCTTGTTCGAGACATCGTAAGAGAGTACCGTCTAGACCTCATTTATACAGGGTATCCGCAACGAGAGTAAAATGAGATGATTGGCGAATAAAGTTTCTCTTTTGATTCTTTGATAAGTCGGGAGGTAAGATATTATCTTTCAGGTATGTGTAAGTTTGGCCATAGCGAGAGGAATCGTGTCCAATAAGTTGACAGATGGTTTGGGAATTAGGACAATTAAAGGCGGGATGAAACAACTCTTCAACCAAGAATTCATAACGTTGTTGATTTTCCTGTGTCTGTAATAGAGAAGCAAGTGTAGCCATGGCGTCTGCTGCTTTGTTATCATTTCTGGGAATCTGCTCAAAAGTGATTTCTACAAAGTACTTCTTGATATCATCCACCATCTTTTTATAAGGTAGGAGTTTGTCATCTTTTGTTTGATAGTCATCATTTATTTGATTAATGACAAGCTGAGAGTCTCCAAAGACTTGAAGTTGTTTAATATTCCATTCTACAACCATTTTGATGAATAGAATGCTTGCTTCTGATTTATGTTGTGTTCCTTTATTGATGCTTGCTCTTGATCCCTGATGTGTTCCATTATTGATGCTTGCTCTTGATCCATGTTGTGTTCCATTATTAATGCTTGCTCTTGATCCATGTTGTGTTCCATTATTGATGTTTGGTCCTGGACTGATATTCGGGTGATGTATTGTAAGATATGGATCGAACCCTGGAATGTCTATATATGACCAAGTAAAGTTGATTTGCCATCTTTTGAAGGATTTCAAATATCTTTGCCTCGCTAGTTTTTATAGAGAAATTGCTAGATGTAGATCAGTTGTGCCAATGATAAATGCCTTTGCTGGTGCTATTAGGATAGATAACTTCTCTTGATAACATTTAGGTAAGGTGTCAAATCTCCCATCTTTTGGTGCCCCAAGGAGGTTTTCACCATTAGATGCATCCTTTGTTTTTACTTTTTTCTGATCTAATGTTGCCAATAAATGGTTTTCAGCATTAGACCTGATATTGTTTTCTTGATATTCACTTTTGCGACTAGGAGATTTGACATCCATTTGACTTGAAGATACGTTAGCGGAATCCCTGGTGAAAGTTGTTGCGGGTTTGATTTCATCAAGATATAAGGATATGGCATGGTCATTAGGTAAGGTATCATTGGTGGTATGTCCTTCATTTTCCCAGTCCATAGGTTTAGGATAGCTTAAGGATAAAGGATCTTCAGGTTGAATTGCTTCAAAGATATTAGGGGTCATGATAGAGATGTCAAGGCTTTCAGTATGTATTTCCATGTCTAGAATGATACTCTCATCAGAATGACCTCGCATAAGAAAATCCTGATCATCCTCAGTTAAGTCCATGTCAGTCGCATGTGATTCTGATTCAAGTAGGCTAGTTCCTAACGTTTGTTCTGCATACCTGTGAACTACATCGACTACTATATCTGCTTCTTCATTTTCAATTTTAAGTTGCTCTTGTTTGTTTTTCCATGATAGCAAATATTCGTCGTTCCCTTGATCTTTCAGCTGCATTTGTTTTTCCATGTTTGACAGAATTGATGCAAATGATTGTTCCTTGGATTGTTTGCTTGAAGCTGCTACCTCTCTGTTATGTGAAACAATGACCTCTTGGGCTGATTTTAGATTACTACAACACTGCAATGGATTTGAATCTGCTGATATTGTGATTTCCTGTCCATTGTAGGGAAATTTTACACACTGGTGGTATGTTGATGGGATAGCCTGTATGTCCTGAATCCATGATCTCCCCAAGAGTATGTTGTATGGTAGGTCCACGTCTAGAACTTGGCATGCTGTATATTTTTGCAAGGGTCCCACTCTAATAGGTAATATCACAATTCCCTTGGAGTAATGTTCATCTTCACCAGATGTTTTGATTTTTATTCTTTTCTGGGGATTAGTTGCGTCTTCTAAATAGCCTAGATCATGGACAAGATTCATAGAGCAAATGTTCAAGCCAGTTGCCCCATCTATTAGGACACGTTTAACAAGCGTTCTATGAATGAGGACTTCAATTTGCAAGGAAGCATTATGGGGATGTTGCAATGAATTAATGCTTGGATATGAAGGAGATGAGCTTTGAATAGGATCCTCTGAAATAGGTTTGATGGCAATTATGGATATCCCTTGGGGAACTTCAGCTTTGGATGCATTATTTGGAAAGGATGTTATGGAAGGTTCTTGCAAGCTTTCAAGAGGTGTAGGAATAGATGCCTTTGGAGTGTCAATTTGCTTATGGATGGATGGATCATTGTTAGATATAGGTGCACGATTTTGATCTTCTTTAGCCAAATCCTTTAGGGATCTCTTTAAGAGGTGCATAAAAGAGCCACCTTTCTTTTGAGATGTATTTGAATCCTTGTGAGGTTTTAACATAGTTGGATTTTGATTTTGAACTTGATTGATTGCTCTGATATGTTGACTTGTCATGTTTTCTTCTTGTGTTTTGCTTTGGTATGTCATGTTCATATGATTTTCAGCTATTGCAAATGTTCCTGTTTCCATTTCAGGGGTTTCATTGTCTAAAAGTTTTTTTGGGTAAGTGATCAATAGTCAATGTCAAGACGATAGAGTGATATGACACTAAAAGAGGATTCAAGTTTTTAAAAGTTTGCAAGTTTTTCGATCTTCGGTTTAGGAGTGCAATGGTGATGATTTGATAAGAACCAAGTCCAGTAGGAACGATCTATCCTACGATGTGGGACAAGGTTATCCTGACCAAACGTTTTAGTTTCGTGATAAAGGATGATTGATCCTGATGAGAAACTATGTATGAGTGATCAGTTTATCAAATAGGGTGATAATGCACTTTGAGATGTTTAGATTTTGAACTTGTTGGGGGTGAGCACTTGAAAATCTTGAGGTGTTTATCTTCTAGAGTCTGATTTTGATGGATGATAACTTGACCAAGCAAACCAAGAAGACAATCTAAGCATGGATTGACAGATAACATGTGTTTATATTTATTGCAAATTGATCAGGCAGAAATGATAAACCTGAAACAAGCATGTAAGACACAACTCTAGACTAACAGATGTAGAGTTTTGTATGACATAAGATTCAACTTAGGACGACACAAGATACAGAGCTATATGACAGAAAATAGTTTTTTATTTAAAAAGCAGATGCTCGTACGACACACTTTTATGAACCATATGACAAAACAGCTAACTCGTACGACATAGGATAGCTGATAGTACAACAAATGATTTTATGCAAGTTAACTTGTCTAACAAAGATTATGACTCATGCTACAGAGAATAAAAGCTCGTACGACAAGTTGCAGAGAATGGTAAAAAGTGTTTGTTTTGCTGATTTTGATCTTTGAATTCTGATGATGTTTTGTTGATGTTTTCCAGTTTTTAGGTGTCTGATTTTCTCATTTAGGGATGAATACACAGCAAACACATGATGTGATAAATGACTCCAATCAAGCTAAACCCTAAGGAATTTGGCTAAGAATGAAAACCTTTGCTTGCTGACTTAGGTACACACCCAATAGCTAATCAGAATACGGCCGTTGAGTCTCATGCAATGGATTCTCAACGCCGTATTATCTGACTCCAAACACTAATGGGGACACGATATGGCAAGTGTCTTGGGAGAGTTACTATCTCTCTTACACAAAGATTATCACCCTTTCAGAGGTGAATCGGGTAGCTTCTATTTTAACCGGCACTAGTAAGGGATCCATTCAGCTCGTTGGGGTATAAACTCAATTAAGAGGTCTCCCAGCCTTGACAACCAAGGTTTGATATACCTGAAGGTACGAAGGAGAGCTATTCCCGAGCACTGTCGTTGCTTTTATTTTCATCAAAAACACATTTATTTTATAGTGGGTTGGATTACTTGGCATTAGCCGTTCCCACTTAGGTCGTTCCCCTCTCACCGGCCTTAAGGGCTAAGAGTTAATAACTCCTCGGGAGGCCAGGCTTGCTAAAGAAATGCACTAATGAAAGCAAAAGATGAGTCTAGCTTTCTGATCACCTAAGAAAGGTGAGAGCATACTCGCCTATCATCACAAGCACATAAGACATAGTTGTTCATTTCTTTAAGCCCAAATTGAAGTGTGCCTAAAAATCTTAAAGAATACACAAAGTTTTTTGTTGAATCCTGAGGCAACCTGCAAAATAGATCCATTAGTAGTCATGATTGTGTTTTGAATTTGTCTTTGACAAGCGTATCTTTGACAAGCATCCTGCATAAAAGAGTTAGGCTGCAAACATCTCATAGACATAACAAGATTAGCATTAGTGATCCAAATTATGAAATTTTCAAAAAAATTATGTGAAATTTTATCCTAACTTCAAATAGGCATAACTTTCTACTCGAGACTCAAAATTATGAATCGTTTAACTCGTTGGAAAGGTCTCCAAGAGTTGTAGATGAGATTTTCAAAGAGTAAGTACTTTCAAGGGCTAAAAATGACCAGAAGGCCTTCAAAAATGCAAATTACCAACGTATAGACAAACTTGAAAATTCTAATTTGCAGTTTTTCAAAAAATCACAGAACCAGAGACTCGTAGACATGATTTATCAGTTAGTACGACACAAATTTAGATTTCGCACAGGAATAAAAGCAGACTCGTACGACATAAGATTTTGAAGCCATAAATTCATACGAAACAAAATTAGCTCTAGTACGACAATGAAAATCAACTCGTACGACATAGGAATGAGCTAGAAAATATAAAGAATTTTCAATGTAAAAGCTCGTACGAGTCAGAAATATACCTAGTACGAGTCAGGATGAAGTGTTGTCCTGGGCTAAAAGGTAGTTCGTACGAGTTAGAAAATCAACTCGTACGACATTATGATTCTGATCTGGTAGAGATGAAGTTTGCTGAAGATTAAGAGGCCGAAAATGATGATTTCGGCCCCACGGTGGGCACCAAAATCCCGTGCTCTGTGAAGTGTACATGTACCTGCAAACACAATGCACTCAATAAATCATTACAAGCATGGTTAAAAGATTTAAATCAAAGAAAGACAAAACCATAGCTAATCTACTTATTGCCTCCTAGTAAATGCGAGTATGAAAAATGTTCTCAGATCTGATTATGCATACTCCAATGACTTGACTACACTTAGATGGAGGATTTGAAAGATGAAAATGCACGATCTTAGCAAAAATAGCATGATTAAGCTACATGAATGATTGATCTAGCATGATTAAGCTAAGATTTAAGCTAAAATTGAGCATGATAACATTGCTAAAACTGATAAACTATAAGCTAGATGCCTATAGTAACAATGCATAAGATAATAATCAAATGATATGCAATAATGATATGAAATTGGGACATGAAAATGAATTGGGACCCTTTGAGCTCCAAAATGAGGTCTATTTATAGGATTTCCCAAGGCTAGGGGTGATGTGGTAGAAATCAACGGTCAAGATTGATCTGAAGATATCAATGGTTAAATTAGAGGAGGTTGGCAAAGGGAGTTGGATTAAAGGGAACATCTGTCATCTCTATGGTGACAAGTGTCAAGAGGCTTCTAGAAGGAGTTAGATGAAAGGGAACACTTAGTGACAAGTGTCACAAAGGTTCTAGAAGATGTTGGATGAAAGGGGACATGGTGGTAGGTAGAATGGGTTAGGTTTAGGAATGGTTAGGTTTAGGAGTGGTAGAAGTTAGGAGAATTTGAATTTAAAAATTCAAATAATATGACAAGGATAATTAATCTCAACAACTCATGAATTTGATTTGTTTTAATTAATTAGGGGATTAGAAGAAATGATTTTGGATGAGGGAATTAATTAATTAAACGGGTGAAATGAACCTATTAAATAAATCCTTAGATTTATTAATAAGTAGATGAAAGGGGAAATTTAATCAAATTGCTTAGTGAATTCAATTAAATTGGGGATTGAGATTAATTAAATAATTTCTTATTTAATTAATTATCTTCAGACCATTTTTAGGTGTATACAGATAGTAGTTTGAAGTTGAATGTATTAAATAAATGCTTTTTTTTTCAAAAGCAATAAAGGGGCATTATTATATAGAATATTGTGGATCTTTAAGCAAATGCGAGAAAGAATGGAAATTGTAGTTTTTTTACCATATCGAATAAGAAAGTGAAAAATCATTAAGAATGATGCAAGGAAAAGAGTGGGAGAAACAAGATATAAAAATGAATAATATATATTGAATATTTAGAAATATTTAATGTACATAGTAAAAGCAAAGAGTATGAAATGAAACCTTTAGAATATTGTCATTTTGAAATCTGTATGTACAACTGGAGAAATTGGCAAACACCAATTACAACACGGTAATATGTTTGATATGGCCCAGTATAGACAACGAGAACCATACAAGACATTATTTTTTTTCCTTGTTGAAATATGGATGTACAATTGGGTAAACAAGTAGAATTATATTTCTTGTGTGGGTAGGTAGAGAAGAGGAAAGCTATGTTTATATCGAGAGGCATCTACAATGACATACAAATATTTGTAAATAAAAAATTGATTTTGAGTAAATTTGACATGTAGATGACAGGTAACTATATGCATGTTTTAGTTTCTCTATTATTTTATTACTCTGAATAAAATAGAATCGTTGTCACTTGTCTCTAAGTATATGAAATGTTTACATCTTTAATAAGAGTGAAAGAGTGCAACATTATTTAACTCCATGTCCTTCTTGACAACTAATAAACATGCAAGACAATTATGTGATATCTCTTGGCACTATTTTACGTATATATTTTTTAGAATATAAGTATACTAGTGGTAAGTTGTGATAAATGTACATATGCATAGATGATATGGCCTTGTATAGACAATTAGAACCATATATGATCTTGCACTTTTTTCTTTGTGGGAAATTGTACTTGCAATAAACTGTAAATTGGCTTTGATGATGGTGCTTTCAGCCGACTCCAGGATAGTTGTAAAGTTGTTGGAACCTGCAATTTGAAAGATAAAATGTAAGTATTAATGTTGTCTGTAAAGAGTGAAATAAATGTAGGGAGTTGGCAGAAGCTTGGAAGAAGAACTTAACAACAAAAGTAAACTTTGCAGGCAAGTAAGAGTTAGAGATGGGAGACAAGTGGAATGGAATGGAATTTCTTTCAAATGGCCAAGCAAGTGGATCTATCAGTAACAAATCAAGAAAGAAAGCAAGAGGTTCAATGGAAATGGATTTAGAAATAAATGAAAAGTATATGAACAAAATGTAGAGAGGAAGATAATTGTCCATAGAGTGAGTTGGCATAACGTTGAAAGGAGAACTTACCAAAAAAAAAAATGAATGCAACCATTCAAGTGTTAAATATGTGAGATGATGGTGTGGAATGCAAATTTGTTGGAAGAGGCAAGCAACTGAAGGCATCTGTATGGAATGCAAAAGGATAGTGAGATATCAAATGAAAATGGTTTTAGTAATAAAGAAATGTGCAGGAATAAATGAAGAAAAAAGTTACATGTTTACAGAGTAATGAACAAGGAAGATTGGATATTTATGGAACGTCTAAAAATAATCTTTCCAACAAATTTTGTTAAAAGGTATACAAACAAAAAAAGGTAGAAAAGAGGGTCAGTGCAAGGCATAAATGAATAATAACCAAACAAAAAATGATGTGAAGCGATGAAATTTACATTGTTCAAAAAGAATAAATGTGAAAGCAAAAATGGAACCTATAGTGTATAGCAATTTGAGAGGGTTTCATAGTAAGACGAGGTTGCTCTGGTAGTAGAAGAAGTATTGGAGACATGCAATGTTGACAATGAAGGAGGTGGTTGGTGCAGACATGATATATGTATGTATGTATGTATGTATGTATGTATGAATAATAACCAAACAAAAAATGGTGCGAAGTGATGAAATTTACATTGTTTAGAAAGAATAAATGTGAAAGCAAAAATGGAACCTATAGTGTATACCAATCTGAGAGGGTTACATAGTATGAGGAGGTTGCTTTGGTAGTAGAAGAAGTATTGCAGACATGCAATGTTGACAATGAAGGAAGTGGTTGGTGTAGACATGATATATGTATGTATGTATGTATGTATACATACATACATATATACATGCATCTATCTATCTATCTATCTATCTATCTATCTATCTATCTATGCACATATACCTATATATGGACGTGTACATATTTTTTGGAAGATATTTTTGTGTGTGTGCATATATACATTTGTATGTGCATAGACAACCATTAAGATGTATGAACAAAGAGATGTATGCATACCCAGTGCAGATGGGTTTTGTGTTGTATGTACCCATAATAAAACATATACTTAAGCATAGATACTTATATATGCATATGGAAATGTAAATGTATGCCACAATGCAATGTTATGGATTTATAGAAACCTGTGAATATGTATCTATTAACAAGTGCAAATATTTCTTTAATACAAAAATTACAAAATAAATATATACAAATAGGAACGCTCGAATACAGCCATACACAACAACAAATATTTATCCAGCAAAATTGCATACTAAAGGTAAATAATAAGTAGCATTTAAATTTCTAGGGATGAGCAATTGTATTAACAATAGAAATGCAACATACATCAACATACACAAATAATATGGTAGTCGCATGATTTGGAAGCAAAGGAAGGTAAAATAGCAACGAGCAAGGTAAGATGGTACACAATTTGCTAATTTGAGCTAGGTGCAGGAGATGCCAACCAATTATTTAAAAACATATGAAAAGTTAGAGAGGACAAAAAATAGAAGATGTATAATGGTGAAAACAATTTGATAATTTTATAAATGTTGAAGTTAGTTTTAATTTTATATATAACTCCATAGCAATAGCAAGAAAAGAAGTGTATTAGGTGGCAATATAGTCTAGTGAACAAAACACAAGAAACAAAATTATTAAGTCATTTATGATGAGTTCTTAAGCACAAAGAAAATGCAGGGAACTGAGAAAACTACAAAATTATTATGTAGATCTAGTGATTTGAGTAATCTCTGAAAGCAAGAGTTGTGACTCAGCCTCAAAATCAACCTTCGAAGCCCTAGTAATTGTTGTCTTCAATTTTCTCTCAAAGTTGTACATCTTAGTTTTGATGTGAAGAGTAAGGACATAACAATTGTAGTGAACAACTTTGATAAGATCAATGGCTTTAGTAGAAGTATCAGTGTCATACTGAAGCATGTAAAGTTATTTTGATGGGATTCATAACATTTTTGTCCCCACTTCATCAAAAATGGTAACCCACATGTTGTCAGTATGGTCATAAATCTTAACCTGCAATAAATACCAATAAGTACACTTTGGGACTTGCACTTGACATCTAGGATAGAACCATTCATCGACATTCTGCTCAATACACTTTTTTTACATTCTTTACCATTCACTTTTAGGAGACAAGTAGGATATGAAAAGCATCAGGTTTGATAAACTGAATGGTTTCCCTAACAACCATTTTCATAATATCTGTCATAACAGTACACCGTTCCAAAATGGAGGCAAGTGTCATTCTCGTATATGGTGTATTAAGTTGTCTAGGGGTTGAGGGAAATAACACTACATCAGATGTTAATTCCCCTCTAGCTATAAGTGATTCCACTTCTAGGATAGAATGATTAACATTCAATATTATCGCAATAGTGTTGTTAATGACCTTTCCATTAAAGTAACCTACACAACCATTTATGACATAAATGATAACCAAATCTCTAGTACAATGTTTTTTTTTTCCAAATCCTCATCTATAGTTTGCCATGCATCACCCCAAAGGTTCACATCAATAGAAAAATTCAATATGTCATTAACCTTCAGAGTTCTGCGCATAATTTGTGTGTCATCTTTTCTTTGCACTATTGTGGGGTTCCCAATATCAACTAAAATGCCAACAATACTAACCAAAGTGTAGATACTATAATTTGCAATCTCACATATTGGCGTAAAGTTTGAAACCTTTTTAGGAGGTGTGATACTATCATCATAGTGTTTCAATATTGAGCATTGGTCTAAAGTAATTTCCCGACGACTATTTAGTTTATTGTACTTTGTGTTTTCTTCTTTAACCATGCCTTTGAAGATAAAGTAGGATGTAATGCTCGCCAAAATACCCTAGAGTAATAAACCAAAATCTACTAACAAAAAGAGATAAAAAAAAATTATGTTAACGATCATAACTCATAATTCTAGTTACTAATAATGTAGCTTTACAACTAAAGCATATCAAAATATCTTAAACAACTTACATGAATGCATAAATCAACATGAACATATCCATAGAGCCATATTACGCAAGTAGAATAAACATTTAAACCATTACCATTACTCCATCATTAAATCATACAATGCATGACCATTCCCTAGGGTATCTCAACGTCACTACTTGACACAACTCAATTACTTCACATATCCATCTAGAACATCATAAATTTTCATACAACCTATGCATTTACTTATCATGCAATTATAATGAATCAATAATGCATAGACATAATTAAATCACATAACATGCTCCTTTAGATCCTTTTAGTAAAACTACCAAATCAAATACCCATATTATCCATTATTTTATTCATCATAAAAGCATCAAGATTATATAACCATTCTCTCTAATAAGTCTAGAATATTCTTTAAGCTTCACTACAAATATTTATGACAAGAATTCAATCTCCTAAGTAACATATTCCATCGCACCTAGATGATTTCCATTACTTAAGCAAAGTCTACAACAACAAATACTAATCTTTTAACTTGATTTCCCATAAACTCATTCATACAATATCAACATAATGCAAATGTACAAAATACTATTTCTTTCTTTTACTTAAAACTATAATCTAGAATTACATAATGAGTGTCCAGTACTTCTATGGATGCACAATGAGAACTTCTCCTAACTACTACATCATATGCTCTTTCAATTACGTAAACCATTACGTGAAGATACATAACATAGGGGTACTTGTTTCCTTTTACAAATACATAGCATCATTATACAATATACATAGAAATCAGCTCCAAGAATATCCACATGATGAAGAATCCAATCCACGCATGCTAACATCCAAGAACAATATCCTAATGGAAGAAGGCATCAAACCACCTGACCATGTGAAACCAAATAGGAACCACCCCCCGTGCTAGAAGATGACATAAGGTTCCAGCTCACACTCTAGACCTAAGCTGATACATATCAACCAAAGGATACAAAATGACCTCGCAAGACTCCAACATATGAGAACAACACCAAACTACATCGCATGGCTAAATCAAAGCAATTAACCTCTAGAGGCATAATTAAAAAACCAAGGCAAATGGATAATGGACACATGTGGGGTACATTGTCATCACATGCTAACCTCATGTGGCATTTATCTCCACCTTGGAGTCACACAAGGGAGCACGGGTTACCGCTCCAACGGTCTTCCCAATCTAAGTTCCCAAATCCATATCCCTGGGTCTTGCCAATTGGGGCATACAAACATCATATTTTTAATCTTGATTAGGTGATCCTAGTTAACCAAACCCACTAATTAGTTATTATTATTTTTATTACTTGAATTATAATATAAACTCTTCATGTGGTTCCATAGGTCTAGACCCCCTTCCAAGAGATCTAATGCTCATGACTTAGGTCCAACACATGCAAGATCCCACTCTCCCAACCATGGACCAAGACCATAGGGTAAATACATCATATTACAACATGAAACTCATCAAGGGAATCATCCAAGAGTCATTACATATTAGACACAAACTAAATCATAAAGGATAACTATAAACATACCAAACAATGCCATATAACCAGATTCATGCCAAAAGCTCAAAGCATCATAATGAAACAATAAAGAGAGCCTCAAAAGTGATACAAACACATAAATAGAAAAATAATATGAATCCAATGATACCACATAGTCCTCAACAACAAGGCACAACACAACCTCTCGCTAGAGTTGCATATACGCATCCTCAACAACAAGGGATGCATACATCTTGCTGGAGCAACATTTCAAACCTCAAAGGAAAAGTGCAAAAATACTTGTTGGAGCCCAAAAATGATTCAAACATACCACAAAGCATGTAACAATGCCCAAAAAACATCAATACAACAAACCCTAGCCTTTGCAGTCCAAGATCAACAAGAAAATTCAACCGAGAGGTCAAAAACCCTAACCAAAAATGTCTAAATCTTGTTTTAGTTATTTTGTCTTACTCTAGTGCTATTGACTCCTAGAGTGGCACTTTTGTCACTTGTTTTAGCGCTTTCGTAATGGGGAACCCACTTGCGAAAAATAGAACAAAGAGGTATACAAATTGGTCTAGGTTCGGACACATACCTGCAATTGATCCAAAACTAACCCAGAACTCACTAAAACCATAAAAAAAAAAATAATAGAGGTTCTAAGACACAAATAAGGGAATCTGAGCAAAACTCTAGATTTCAATCGGAAAAAATACTGTACAAGAAGAGTTGCATGCACGACCTCTTCCATACAACTGAATCAATAGGACCCTAAACACAAAGAGGCCCTGAAATTGGGTATACAAAGGCAACTAAAGCCTTTACAAAACCAACACAAAACCATAAAGAAACATTTAAAATCTAAAACAATGCCAGGAAGCATTTTCCCATACCCAACAAACAACAACCAAATTTTCCCAAATCAAGTGCAAACACAATCCAATCTTTTTCCTTACAGATTTCTAATTTTAGGAATCAAATTAATTCCATTCAAAGTCCCCCAAACAATATTTTGCAAACATGACCAACAATCTTTTCAAAATCAAATGATGAGTGCAGGAAAACGAAGCCAACCTAGAAAAAGAAGCAAATAAATGAAATTTGAAGTAGAAAGCTCTCAATCCAGCAAGAATCCTCTAGAAAATCGAATCCAAAGCCAAAGTAAACCTCTTCAAACAAAATCTCCAAAAGCTCCCAAAAATTCCAACCCCCGTGAATGCACAAGAAGCTGAATTTATTCAAAAATTAAACCCAAAACTATATAAAAATTTGACTAATCAAAATATTTTATAATTGATATATTATACCTACCTCTCCAAAGTTTGAGGAAGGTAGTAAATAAATATATTTTATTTACCTACCTCCCCATCCAACCAATCAAATAAAATGGTAGGTAGAAAAATAATTAAATAAAATATAGAATCATAATCCACAATAAAATGGATAATATTTTATCCAACCAATAAATAATAATCCTCAATACACAATTCAATATAAATGTTAATAATAGAAGCCATAAAATAAAATAGAATAAATATAAATTCCATTAAATGCCAAGGTATAGGTTAAATAATATTAATTAATTAAATAACAATTATTAAATAAATAACCATAAATAAATTATAACAAGAGGCAACATTAAAATCAAATAAAATCAAATAAGTATAAAAATACATTAATCAATATTAAATAAAACTCAGAGTCAATAAATAATAATTAAATCTCAATTAAACAATAACTCAAATGATAAATAAATCAAACCAAATAAACATCAATCAATTCAAAGATAAATATTTAAAAATTAAATAATCACACATCTCTAACTAGGAATAAACATAAACTTATAACGTCTTACGCCAAAGGAAAATGGGACTCTAACCTCAACTTGCGTCATGGCGCAATCAATAAGGTACACAACTTAGATCTAGAGTGTGTGAGGGAAACTATGTCATCTTTGACAACTTGTCATTAGGATAGAGACATGTTCAGATCTTTGAAGCTAGGTGGAGTCGATGTCTAGTACCTACAAACCTGCATAAAGCACTAAACAAAACATATACAATACATACATCATAATAAGCATGCAAGTGATAGAGAATTGCGATGACATATCATGCTCACAATGAGTGATATGACATTGTCTCTACTCATGCAGACAGTCACACAATAAATCATCAAACATCGCAAAGAATCATAGTCATGAAATAGGGTTAGTACCATCATATCATCATAAGTCATATAATCCACATGAACAATGATCACATATAAATCCATGAATCATATAAATCCATCCATCCACCAAGGTGATTATAAGTTCTAACATACATAAGAATCATCAAATGTCATATATCATATAGTATGTCCAACATCATCAATCACATAAATCTCCAAACATGATGAGTCATATCAAATAACATAAATCCACATAGAGTACTAGCATCAACAATACCATCTAGGAAAGTAATAAAGTCATAAGTAACCATCTACATATCCACCATATGTCTGTATAAGTCTATCAAAATGAAAATAAAAGTGCAAGTCTAGGAGGGACACTACATCCTCCCCCCCTTTGCCTAGGCTTACTCCTGGAAGCCTGAGAACAAATAGGGGTATAACTCTCTCATCCATGCAACATCCTCCCAAGTCGCCAAAGAATCATCATTTGGATCCCATTGGACCCTTACCTACTCTATGTCCCAACCCCTAAGGGTTAGCCCTCGATGTTGAAGAATGCATATGAGCTCTAGAGAAAGTTGTCCGTCATCTACCTGCAATAAATGCCAATCCAAAACATGTGTCACATCAGGGAAATATGGCCTCAAAATTGATACATGAAACACAACATGGGTGCGGGACAAGTTGGGTGGCAAGGCTAGATGATAAGCTACATGACCAATCCTCTCCAAAATCTCAAATGGTCCTACAAAATGAGGCACCAACGTAGAACCTTTTCCATATCGGATAGGACTCTTTCGTGGACACACTCTCAAAAACATCTTGTCACCCACTGAAAACTAACGATCAACCCGATGAGCATCTACATATTTCTTTTGTCTATCCTGTTTTATTGCTAAATGCTCTCTAATACGCCTCACCTGCTGCTCCATATCATGCAACATCTCTGAACCAAGAAGCACTATGTCCTCCAATCTGTCCTAACTCAAGGGTGTATGACAGAGACGACCATATAATGCCTAGAAAGGAGACATACCAATTGAACTATGATAACCATTATTGTATGCAAACTCAATCAAATGAAAGTACTCCTCCCATCTAGACTGTTGATTCATGACATACATCCTCAACATGTACTCGTCCTATCTAGACTGTTGATCCATGATGTACATCCTCAACATGTCCTCCAACACCTTGTTAACCCTCTATGTCTGACCGTCTATCTCCGGATAATATATTGAACTAAAGTTCAGCTGTTCTTCTAAATCATGTTGAAGGGCTCTCCAAAATACTGAAGTGAATATTGGATCATGGTCCAATATGACCCGTCAAGGAATACCATGCAACCTCACTATCTGCTCCATGAAAATACGAGCCACTGACTCTACTATGTAAGATGATCTGACCGACAAGAAATGAGCCACCTTAGTCAACCTAGCAATGGTGACCATAATAGCATTGTGATGACGTGAAGATATAGGCAAATTGGCAATGAAATCTATAGATATGATGTCCCATTTTCATTCCAAAATCAATTTTGACTGCAACAAACCTACTAGATGTCGATTCTCTGCCTTCACCCACTGACACTCCAAACAACATGACACATAATCTACTACGTCTCTCCTCATGCATGCCCAATGATACAACTCTTGCAAATTTGCATGCATCTTCTTAACACTTGGATGTGCTGAGTAAGGTGCACTGTGAGCCTCTGATAGAGTCAAAGCTCGAAGACCATCTGAAGGTGGGATGTAGATGTGTCCCAAATGTCGAAGAAGACCATCAGACTTTAATGAATGACCTATTTATCTATCATCCAAATGCCTCCTTGAAGCATTCTTTGTATTGACCTCCTGATACCAAGCGTCTAATGGGAGTGCACTAAGAATACGACTCCTCAAATCGACACTAAGAGATAATGTTGATGCCCCATGGCTCCTGCAGCTCAATGCATTTGCTACAACATTCTCCTTACCTTGTATGTACTTCACCTCGAAGTCATATTCGCATAGAAACTCCATCTAACGTCGCTGCCTAGCATTCAGATTCGGTTGCGTAAAGATATAATGTAAAGTGCGATGATCTCTATGCAACTTGAATCGATGCCCAAGAAGAAAATGCCTCCATCTAACCAACACATGAACCACTACCACTAACTCTAAATTGTGAGTGGTTAATTCAACTCATGATCTTTGAGTTTACGTAACTTGTAGGCAACCACACGTCCACCCTGCATGAGAACTGCTCCTAGACCCTCCAAAGAAGCATGTGTACATACCACAAAATCACCCAAAGGATATGGGACTGCTAGAATAGGTGCATTGGTCGAATGCTCCTTAAGGATCCAAAAAATCATCTCACACTTCTCTGACCAACTGAACTTCTTCCCTTTCCTCTGAAGAGAAGTAATAGGATGAGCAATCCTGGATAAATCCTAAGCAAACTGATGATAATAGCCTCCAAGATCCATGAAGCTATGAGCCTCACCCACATTGGTGGGTGTTGGCCAATCCACAATCACTTGAATCTTATAGTGATCAACTGTGATACCCTCTCCTGAAATAACATGGCCAAGGTATTTCACCTCAGACTGGAAGAACTCACACTTCACCACATTACGCCTAGTTCTCGTGAAGGCACCACAAAACCTGTCTCATATGCTCCTCATACTCCTCCTTTGTCCTCAAATAAATTAAAATGTCATCTAGAAACATGAGAACAAATCTATTGAGATAGGTCCTAAACACTCCATTCATCAAACTCATGAAAACCGATGGAGCATTCGTCAACCCAAAAGGCACCACTGTAAACTCATAATGACCATACCTCATGTGAAAAGTTGTACGATGAATTTCTTCCTCATGAATTCGCAACTGATGATAGCTTGACTTGAGGTCTATCTTAAAAAAGACCTTTGCATCCTTAATCTGATCAAATAAGTCATCAATCCTTGACAAAGGATAACGGTTCTTCACCGTCACCTTATTCAACTTCCTATAATCAATGCACAACCGAAGAGACCCATCCTTCTTCTTCACAAACAATACTAGCGCACCCCAAGGAGAAACACTAGGCCAAATGAATCCCTTTACAAATAGATCCTCTAGCTGCAACCTCAGCTCACTCAACTCTTGAGTAGTCATCCGATAAGGAGCCTTAGATATAGGCTCTTCTCCTAGTGGCATACCTATAATCTTACTTAGAAACACATATGAGAACTCCTACAAAATATTATGATGAGCAAAGACATCATCTCGACTCTCACCCTCATCCAACTCATCCACTCTAACTGCAACATGTTGACAACCTTGGCACACATAACACTTTTGCATCACAAAAATCATGCGAAGAGAAATAGGTCAATGAATACCTATTACCTCCACACTCTTCCTGCTATTAGCAAAGCATTATACTCTCTTACCCCGACAATCAATCTTAGCTTGATGAGACTCAATCCAATCCATGCCTAACACCACTCCATAGGATTCCAAAGATAAGACACGAAGATCCACCGTGGTAGAGAGCACAACCAACTCCAAAACACCCCCATGTACAAGGGAATCCATAGCTACCTTGGATCCCATGGCCAACTCAACCTGCCACCTATTAGACTACTTTGCCACAACAAGCCCGCATATCTCTACTAAAGAAGGTGAAATAAAGGAATTAGAAGCACTAGGATCAAACAATATTGAGCAAGAGATACCACCTATCTCACCTGTAGTCTCAACAACTATTCCTTGATGCTCATCCTGACGGTTATCAACCACCACAAAAACATGATGGGATCTACCTGCATCACCAACTGTAGGCTCGAAAGACATTGGCCTCTATCTGGACATCTATGTGGATATTTAAGGGCAATGAGATGCATAATGACCTTGCTGCCCACATGTGAAACAATTCCTTCTACTAAATCCTCAAGCAATTGGAGGAGCACTAGACTGTTGCATACTGCCTCTACTAGACTACTGAAAGCTCTATGCTGGGTAGGAGGGAACTGATCGCCTATCATGCTTCCTATTGTGATCTAGTACCTCGAGAAACACCCTGACTCCATGCAAACTTCTTCCAAGATCACTATCTACTCCTGAAAGCTGAAGGGTATCTCCTAGAAAATCCTTAACCCTGTGGCTGAGCACCTCTTACATTTGCTCCTACAGTTGGAGCATTGATAGATCATGCAAACATACGAACCTCCTGATGACATAGACAACTTCTCCTCCACTATTTGTGCCTTCTCTATGGCTATCTCCATGGACTTGGGCTCAAAACCGTGAACATCACCATGGATGCGATTGTCAAGACCTCTAAGAAAATATTGCACAAGCATCGTATCATCATCCGCTATCTCAGAATACTGCCTAAGCTCATATAATCTCTTCTCATACTTCTCTACCATCATATTTCGTTACCTCAAATCGTGGAACTCATCAGCCCTACGTTGTCTCCAAAGATCCGATGAGAAATGTGCACGAAAACGCTCAAGGAACAACTCCCATGACACTATCACAATATCCGAACGAAGATTCTTCTTCTTTGTGGCCATCAAGTAGAAGCAAAATCTTGAAGATGCATAATCGCACACTTAGCCTTGGTGTTACTACCATATGGATGCATAGAAAAACACCTACCCAAATCTAGCAACCAAGTCTCCACCTCCAATCCACTGCCAGAGCCATCAAAAGTAGGGAGACGAGACCTAAGGAGATCTCTCATGTGACCATTCACAACTACATCTTGATTCAGTATAACATCCTCTCCTATGAGGTGAACGTGAATGCTCCCTCTCATGCTCCTAGTACTCAGCTCAATCCTCATGACCAGAATGGCGAGACTCCTCCTTTCGGTTCTCTTGTTGTCCCAATCCTAAATGATTAAGAAGATTCTGAAGTGCATTGACCAACTATGGAATCACATCACCAACCTGTGCTCCTTCCACCTATTGATCCTTCTGTTGTTGCTCCTCATGGTGTGACTCTGCAAAAACCTCAGGATGATGATTCTGATGAGTACCCATATGACCACCATGACCATGACCAAAACCTCTACCTCTAGCAGGCATCTTGTCTAAACAAATATGCAAAAGATAATATAAGCAAGAATCTAAGGCAACTAATGCAAAGAATAACAAGCAAGGATAAACCGCTAGGCTACCTGCTAATAGGCTAATCACGCACAATGGGCTCATATGAAACCAGAGTACCCAGTATATGAACATGGGCTCTAATACTAGATGTAATGCCTGCCAAAATACCCTAGAGAAATAAACAAAAATCTACTAACAAAAAGACATTTTTTTATTTTTTATTTTTTATATTAACCATCATTACTCATAATTCTAGTTGCTAATAATGTGGCTTTACAACTAAAGCATATCAAAACATCTTAAAAAACTTACATGAATGCATAAATCAACATGAACATATCCATAAAACCATATTGCGCAAGCGAAATAACCATTTCAACAATTAACATTACTCCATCATTAAATCATACAATGCATGATCATTCCCTAGGGTATCTCAATGTCACTACTTCACACAACTCAATCACTTCACATATCCATCTAGAACATCATAAATTATCATACAACGTATATAATTACTTCTCACACAATTATAACAAATCAATAACGCATAGACATAATTAAATCACATAACATGCTCCTTTAGATCCTTTTAGTAAAACTACCAAATCAAATACCCCTATTATCCATTCTTTTATTCATCAAAAAAGCATCAAGATTATATAATCGTTCTCTCCAATAAGTCTAGAATATTCTGTAAGCTTCACTACAATTACTTAAGACAAGAACTCAATCTCCTAAGCAACACATTACATCGCACCTAAATGATTTCCATCACTTAAGAAAAGACTAAAACAACAACTACTAATCTTTTAAGTTTATCTCCCATAAGCTCATTCATACAATATCAACATAATACAAATGTACAAAATACTATTTCTTTCTTTTACTTAAAACTATAATCTAGCATTACATAATGAGTGTCCAATACTTCTATGAATGCACAATGAGAACTTCTCTTAACTACTACATCTTATCTTGTTTCAATTGCATAAACCATTACGTGAAGATACATAACATAGGGGTACTTGTTTCCTTTTACAAATACATAGCATCATGATATAATGTACATAGAAATCAACTCCAAGAATATCCACATGATGAAGAGTCCAATCCACACATGCTAACATCCAAGAACAATATCCCAATGGAAGAAGGCATCAAACCACCCGACCATGTGAAACCAAATAGGAACCACCCCCCATGCTAGGAGATGACACAAGGTTCCAACCCACACTCTAGGCCTAAGTTGACACCTATCAACCAAAGGATACAATATGACCTCACAAGACTCCAACATAAGAGTACAACACCAAACTACATCACATGGCTAAATCAAAGCAATCAACCTCTAGAGGCATAATAAAAAACCAAGGCAAATGGATAATGGACACATGTGGGGTACAGTGTCATCACATGCTAACCTCATGTGGCATCTATCTCCACCTTGGAGTCACACAAGGGAGTACAAGTTACCGCTCCAATAGTCTTCCCAATTTAAGATCCCAAATCCATCTCCTTGGGTCTGTCCAATTGGGGCATACAAACATCATATTCTTAATCTTGATTAGGTGAATTCCTAGCTACCCAAACCCACTAATCAATTATTATTATTGTTATTACTTGAATTACAATATAAACTCTTCATGTGGTTCCATAGGTCTAGACCCCCTTCCTAGAGATCTAATGCTCATGACCTAGGTCCAACACATGCAAGATCCCACTCTCCCAACCATGGACCTAGACCATAGGGTAAATACATAACAAGATACATCACATTACAACATGAAACTTATCAAGGGAAGCATCCAAGAGTCATTACATATCAGACACAAACTGAATCATAAAAGATAACTATAAACATACCAACCAATGACATATATCTAGAGTCATGCCAAAATCTCAAAGCATCATAATGAAACAATAAAGAGAGCCTCAAAAGTGATACAAACACATAAATAGGGCAATAATATGAATCCAATGATACCACATAGTCCTGAACAAAGAGGCAGAACACAACCTCTCATTGGAGCTGCATATACTCATCCTCAACAACAAGGGATGCATACATCTTGTTGGAGCAATATTTCAAACCTCAACAAACAAGTGAAAAAATACTTGTTGGAGCCCAAAACTGATTCAAACATAGCACACAAGCATGGAATAGTGCCCAACAATCATCAATATAGCAAACCCTAGCCTCTAGAGTCCAAAATCAACAAGAAAAGTCAACCGGGAGGTCAAAAACCCTAACCAAAAATGTCCTGATCCTATTTTGGTGCCTTTCTCTTACTTTGGTGCTATTGACTCCCATAGTGGTGCTTTTGTCACTTGTTTTAGCGCTTTTGTAATTGGGAATCCACTTGCGAAAAAAAGAACAAAGAGGTATACAAATTGGTCTAGGTTTGAACACAGACCTGCAATTGATCCAAAAATGACCTAGAACTCACCAAAACCACAAACAAAATAGAATAGAGGTTCCAAGACTCAAATAAGGGTACCCGAGAAAAAATATAGACTTCAACTGGCAAAAACAATGTACTGGAAGAGTTGAAGGCGCAACCTCTTCCATACAACATAATCAATAGGACCCTAAACACAAAAAGCCCCTAAAATAGGGTATACAAAGGAAATTAAAGCCTTTACAATACTAACACAAAACCATAAAGCAACATTTAAAATCTTAGACAACCCCAGGAAGCATTTTCCCATACCCAGCAAACAACAACCAAATTTTCCCAAATCAAGTGCAAAACAATGTAATCTTTTTCCTTACAAATTTTTTATTTTAGGAATCAAATTAATTTCATTCAAAGTCCCCCAGATAGTCTTTTGCGGACATGACAAACAATCTTTTCAAAATCAAATGCTGAGTGCAGGAAAATGAAGCCAACTTGGAAAAAGAAGCAAAGAAATGAAATCTCAAGTAGAAAGCTCCTAATCTAGCAAGAATCCTCCAACAAATCGAATCTGAAGCTAAATTAAATCTCTTCAAACAAAATCTCCAAAAGCTCCCAAAAATTCCAAACCCTATGAATGCACAAGAAGCCGAATTATTCAAAAATTAAACCCAAAACTATATAAAAATTCGACCAATCAAAATATTCTATAATTGATATATTATACCTACCTTTTCAAAGTTTGAGGAAGGTATTAAATAAATATATTTTTATTTAACTACCTCCCCATCCAACCAATCAAATAAAAGGGTAGGTAGAAAAACAATTAAATAAAATATAGAATCATAATCCACAATAAACATGGATAATATTTTATCCAACCAATAAATAATAATCCTCAATACACAATTCATTATAAATTCCATTAAATGTCAAGGTATAGGTTAAATAATGTTAATTAATTAAATAACAATTATGAAATAAATAACCATAAATAAATTATAACAAGAGACATCATTAAAATCAAATAAATATAAAAATACATTAATCAACATTAAATAAAACTCAATTAAAATATAAATAAATAGTAATAAAATAATAATTAAATCTCAATTAAACAATAATTGAAATGATAAATAACTTAAACCAAATAAACATCAATCAATTCAAAGATAAATATTTAATAATTAAATAATCACACATCTCTAACTAGGAATAAACATAAACTTATAACATCCTACACCAAAGGAAAATAAACATGACACAAGACTCTAACCTTAATTTGCATCGTGGTGCAATCGACAAGGTACACAACTTATACCTATAGTGTGTGAGGGAAACTATGTCTTGTCTAATAACTTGTCATTGGGATAGAGACACTCTCAGACCTTTGAAGCCAGGTGGAGTCGATGTCTGGTACCTGCATCAAACACTAAACAAAACATATACAATAAATATACATCATAATAAGAAGGCACGTGATAGAGAATCGTGACGAAATATCATACTCGCAATGAGTGATATGACATCGTCTCTACTCACACAGATAGGTAGACAATAAATCATAAAACATCACAAAGAATCATAGTCATGAAATAGGGTTAGTACCATCTGTTGTGCCTGTGAAGTGTGATACCTACAACTGCAACACAAAACACTCAATAGATCATTACAAGCATGGTTAGTAAATAATAAGAAAAGGAAAGATGAACCATGACAAAGTGACCTATCGCCTCCTAAGAGATTCGAGTATGGATTTTCTCTTAGATCTGGATAAAAAATCCCAAAGACTTGACTACACCTAGATGGAGGATTTGAAATGACAATGATATGCAAAGATGAGATTGATTATGCTAGGTTGATCCAAGAGACTAATTAAGCTAATGATATGCATGATTAAGCTATGATGATGATGCAATTAAGCTAGAAAAGAGATTAATTAAGCTACATGATTCAATAATTATGCTAGAAAATGATCAAATTAAGCTAATGCAATTGCCTACAATAACAATGATTAAAATGATATGCCTATAGTAACAATGCCTAAATTGATAATGAGATGGGATCCTTTGTGCTCCAAAATGGGTGATATTTATAGGATTTCCAAGGCCAGGGATGAGGTGGCATGAATCAACGGTCAAGATTGAGTCTGAAGATATCAAGGGTGAAATTGGAGGAGGTTGGAGAAGAGGTTGGAGGAAAGGACACTTGTCATCTCTGTGGTGACAAGTGTCCAAGGGAGGAGACATGTGGCCAAAGTTCCATGTGTCTCAAGGGAAGAATATCCACACCTTAAGAGGTTAGGATAAGGAGGTTAGGATGTGCAAGGTAGGATAGGATTAGGCAAACCCCAGAATGGTGGAATGGGTTAGGTTAGAGGGATGGTTAGATTAGGTGGTTAGAAGTTAGGAGGCATGTGGGTAATTTGAATTTAAAAATTCAAATAATAGGAAAAGACTAATTAATTTTCAACAACTCATGAATTGATTTATTTTAATTAATTAGAGGATTAGAATAAATGATTGAAATAGGGGGAGGATTAATTAATTTGAATTAATTAATCAAAGGGGACTATGAAATGAACTTAATGAATAAATCCTTAGATTTATTAATAAGTAGATGAAAGGGGGAATTTAATCAAATTGCTAATGAATTCAATTAAATTAGGAAGGGGGATTAATTAAATAATTGCTTATTTAATTAATTATCTTCAGACCATTTTTAGGTGTATACACCATCATATCATCATAAGTCATATAATCCACATGAACAATAATCACATATAAATCCATGAATCATATAAATTCATCCATCCACCAAGGTGATTCTACGTACTAACATACATAAAAATCATCATGTTGGTTCCTCAAAACGCACTTGGTGAGGTTTTTGCATTGCCCCTAGAGACGGAAACCAAGTTGAGCCATCGAATTATGCATGGAGGGGCCAACCTCTGGACCATTTAGGATACTCAAGTACTTGGACCAACAATATAACAAGGAATTTTTATTTATCCTTCTACACTTTGGGCTCTGTGAAACCCAGGAGGGTGTTCCCTTAATACTTCTGCAATCTTTGCACCCCACTTATAGGCAAAATTAAAACAAATCAGATTGTCTCACTCCTAAAAGGTGACTCAAACAAAGAGGGAGAATGCTATAGAGTGGCTAGCTATCAGTGATCCTCGACCTGCTTTTGGAGTGTAACTCCTGGCACGATATGGCTCAAAAATTGTCTTCATCATCTTAAAATCTTGAGAGAAAATAATGAACTCTTTGTTATTTCTACCAATTGAAGACACCACAAGGTTGTATTTATAATTAAAATACTTCTCTCTTAGCGGTGTTTATGCATGGAACAATCATCTTTTCAATGCTTTTCTACTCATCTTGGCAACAAACGGACTCAATAAACTATATGCATCAAGTCAAGAAATCGTCAAACTTAAACCGCCAATTCACTTCTTTTCTAACCAAGTTTACCTTATGTGAACGATCTTGTTTCTGATTTCTTGATTCCTTAACTGCAAATTCTCTGCTCCAGAATCCTCTTCTTGGATACTGAGCTTTTATCTTTTGAAAGTTTCTCAACAATAGTTTCTTGATTTTCTATCTAACTGTGAGAAACCATGATAGTACACATCCTATGATTTTTTTGACAGGTCCTTGATCATCTCACTTCCAGCTCAAAAAATTATCCTTATCCCTTTCATCTCTCTAAAAAAACTTGATTTTCTCTCTATAGCGGCAATAAAAACATGCAAAAATTGCCACCTTAAGTGTTTCCAGCTTTGTCCTACAAATACAACTTGACTTAACAAAACACCCATTAAAGTGGCGTTTTGAAGATTAGTCTGCATCCACTTGTCTCAATTTGTCTTTGTTTTCCATGTCGGCATACCTATTGCCTTCTGCCTTTGCTTTCCTGCATGAACAACACTGAGATAGTCTGAATCACTCCTTTTGAAAACCTCTTCTGTTTCTACCATTGATTTGTCCAACACAAAAAATCGCATTATCACCATCGATCAATACTGATATTGACCGTCCCACGTAACAAGTGGGCCCTTTAAAACTTGACGATGCATCACCAAATCATCTTGGGAACTCCGCTCTGTTAGCTACCCTGCTATCGAACTTGTTTGACCCGCTTGGGACATGTGGCATCATCTTGCGATGCCGTGGTCCTTAACTTCCTTGCATCTTTCATCACGGTTTTGCGGGAGCCGTCCAATCTTCTCGCTCATTATGCGTCGCTTACATAGTCCACTTAGTCACCGTTATCTCACGAGCATCTTTTCTGCTTAAGTCAAAACATCTCCATCCTTTTGAAACTCGTGCAAATTGATGGGATCCTTATTAGCTCAACATTTAATCAAGGAAATAAAAACCAAAATATTAAAGTCAAACTTAGGGAATTTGAGAGCCCATAGAAATATAAAAAAGGAGGGGGCTTGGCCATCATGCAAAAGACATAATTTTCTTAAAAGGTCAGTAGAAAGTAATACCTAGGGAAAGAACGCGGTCCCCTTTTGACGATGGTAAAGACCCTCATGCTTTAAAATGAAAAAGGTAATGCGAAAACATAATAGACCTGTGGTTTATAAAAAAAATTCATCCAGGAACACATAAACCCTGAGGGCGAAAATAGAGAACAGTAGAGAGTCAAAATATCTAGAATTATTGTTAGAGACACCCCATTTTGCATAGTCATTTTCAGGACTATTAGAGGCTCTAGTTGGGGATGACCATCACTCTAGGATGGTACGAGGATGAAAAATATCTAGTGGAGTAGACCAGCTGCAAAGCAGACCAAAAAGGGAACTACCTAGACAGGGTAGCCCTAAATAGAAAGGAAACCTATTCTAATATGTACAAGATCTAATCTACTGCTCATGGAAAAGAAATACTTCAGGAGAAGTAAAATTCCAAGAATTGTCCATGAATAGGAAATTCAAGGACCACATCTATCACTTCTTGGATAAGATATGAAATGAAAACCCTCTCCCCTCTTGCTTTGAATCGGATATGGGCCTGAGCAAATGGCATCAATTTACCTTGCCTTCCTTTGTCTTCCTTCTTGTTACTCCATATCTTGATCAAAACGTTTATCCGGAAACTGAATGCAATTGCTCCTTGTACAAGTTTCATGACTTGCATCCGTAATTCATCATTTTGGTATTAGCTTCTTTTCTAGTTCCATTCTAACTCACCAAAGCTTCAACCCTCAACTGTATTTAGTTTTCATGTTACTAGCACAAGTATGAAAACACTTGTACATGTCTATTGGGTTGCAGAGTTAACCTCCCTCCCCTGTACCCTATACTATAGTTTGAGAAAATCACTCTGATTGATGGCCCAAGGCCATAAAAAATGAAGCACTAGTGTTTTCCTTTATAAAAAAATTGATTTTCATCCACTATAGTAATAATAACAATAAAGTCAAGATATACTAGGAACCCTTCCCAAAACATGACAAAGGCAAGACCTCATTATCTAATGCTGTGAATTATGAGTATACCAATCATATATCCGGCTTTGACTTCTTGGTGGGTCGTATTGAACCTATAGATAACCATGTCAATTTCATCACTATCCAAGGAGCTAACCCACCTACTTCTCAAATAAGATCTAAGATGACTGTTCAAGGAAGTATCACCCCTCCTCAATCGACAAGTAGACCCAATCCTGCTAAAATAGTCATTCAAGGCGCCACACCTTCCGCTTCCCACATTTAGAATGACTGCAATGTAACTACCCGTCATGGGAGGGTAACTATCCAAGGAGCCCCTCCTCCACCAAACCCTCCCCCCATGTCATCCACCCACTGATATGACCTCCTTGACCATCTTGGGAAGACCCCCACATAGATCTCCATCTTAGAGCTCCTCAAGACCTCCCCTGTCCACAAGGAGATTTTGGAACAAGCCCTCCTTGAGTCACATGTCCCCAACAACATCAATGCTGCCTAATTTAAAGCCCTCATTGGAAACCTTGTTGCCCAACATCACCTTGTTTTCACCTCCAATGATGCTCCCACAGATGATGATCATAATAAACCATTGCATATTGAAGCTCTTATCTAGAAACACATGTTGATAGATAGTAGATCTGGACTCAATCTTTGTACATATAAGTTAATAAAGAAATTGGGGCTTTCTGAGGACCTAGTTGATACATCACGACAAATCACAATCAAAGCCTATGATGATGCAGTGAGGGTTTCCAAAGGAATGATCACTTTACCTCTTCAAGTGGGCCCTATTACAATTGAGACCCCTTCTCAAGTTTTGGATCTTGATCTCCCCTATAACATTCTCCTTAGTCGCCCGTGGATTCATTTCCTTCAATTCTTTCCCTCCACTTACCATCAATGCCTTAAATTTACCTTCAATGGTAGAGAGATCACTATCAGAGGTGATCCACAACCTTTCCAGTATTGCAAGCTCTTAGAGGGAAAACATCCATATCGTTGCCCATTAAATAGACCCGCTCCATCTCATCCATTTAACACATCTAAAGTTGCCTCCACCTCATCCAAAATAGAACCCAAGATCAAGATCATAGACAATGGATGTGGAGAATACAAACTTGATGATGTACTATTAATAGGAAATCTCCCCTATCTCCTAAGTCATTTGGCAAGCCCAAAGAAATAAAAAAAAGATCAGAAACCTATTATACAATGTAAGGATACCACCTTCAAGCAATGGGGCCCACTTGATGAAGGGAGTCTCAAGGCAGATGTTTCTTCCTGGTTGTACTGCGAAGAAGATGAAGAACCAACAAATATTCCCAAGAAGATGTATCTAAAAGCATCAACCATAGTGGATAAGATGGGTTATAAAGGACATGACCTGGGGCCGAAAGAGAAAGTAATCAAAGTACTAATAAATCCCATCTCATACAAGTATAACAGGGGCTTAGGTTATATTCCAGTACCTAAGATCACTATCATTGGTACCCCTTCAAGTCCCTCCTTGGATGTCGAAGACTCTGATGAAGAGGAATTCCAAGAAATGTCTTTTGAGTACGAAGAGGATATCTTTTTTGACACCCATGTCAGCACTATCACCCCTGTAATCCCTTCCACCCCACATGAGCTGCAACTTGTTCACCCTGAGCTTATAGACTGGGACCAACAAGACAAACCTGCTCTAGACATATGTGCTGATGATAATGCTCTCATGGCTCTCCTGACTATGTGCAACTTAGAAGACTACAACAAATTTCATGGGATTCAATTACATGAGAATGAATGCTTTGGTAGTCAGGTCAATGCCCTTAGTCGCGAAAAATATAATAAACAAAAAATCATGATTCCTTAGGTGAAAACCTTCCCGAGGCACCTTTGGATGAGGAAAAAGTAAAAACAAATGGCTATCCGAAAGTGAAAACCTGGATCAGGTGCTTGAGGATGAGGGACTTGACCTCCCTACCATTGTGCCTCCACAATACGACATGTCAACTTTCCTGATAGAAGAAACATACATTGTCAATGTCGGCACTGAAGACACCCCCAAAAACGTGCTCATTGCTAAGTCCTTGTCATCTCAAGAGAAACAAAACTTTATCAATTTTCTCACAAAAACAAAGATTAATTTTGCCTAGTCAGATGCTGACATGCCAGGCCTAGATCTCGACTTGGTAGTTCACAATCTTTCTATTAGTCCAGATGCAAAACCAATTAAGCAGAAATTACACAAGATGCATCGGCACATTGCACTCCTCATCAAAGCAGAGCTTCAAAATATGTTGGATGCTAGATTCATAAAACCAATAGATTATCCTGAATGGGTATCCAATGTTGTACCTGTTGGCAAACCTACTGGGGGCATCTGCATTTGCACAAATTTTCAAGATTTGAATAAAGCCTGCCCTAAGGATGAATTTCTACTCCCCAACATAAACATGACTGTAGTCTTAGAATAGGACATGAAATGTTATCACTAATGGATAGATTTTCTAGATACAATCAGATCAGGATCACAAAGGAAGACCGAGACAAAACAACATTCACAACACCATGGGGCACCTTTTGTTATCAAGTCATGCCTTTTGGTCTCAAGAATGCTGGAGCCACATACCAATGAGAAATGACAATAATTTTCCATGACCTTTTGCACAAAATCATGGAGGATTACGTGGACGATCTCCTAGGAAAATCCAAGACAAGACATGAGAACATCCCTATCCTAAGGCAAATTTTTGAAAGATTGGAAAAGTATAAATTGTGCCTAAATCCCAATAAATGCATCTTTGGCATCACATTTGGGAAACTGCTAGGTTTCATTGTTTCCTACAGAGGCATAGAGATTGATCTTTCAAAGGTGAAAGCTATCATGGAAATGCCTCCCCCAAAGACCCTTAGATAATTGCGTAGCCTCCAAGGAAAGCTCCAATCCATCAGATGCTTCATCTCACAACTTGTAGACAAATATCACCCATTTGCACATTTATTATGCAAGGATACCAAATTCAAAAGGGAATCCCTGTGTCAAAAGGCTTTTAAGAAACTCAAGGAATATCTTGCATCACCTCCAATTCTTATGCCTCCCATTCTAGGAAAACCACTCCTTTTATACATATCACCTACTGTAGTGGTATTGGGGAAATTATTGGCACATACAAATGATCAGGGAAAAGAGAATGTTATATACTACATTAGTCACACATTAGTAGGGTATGAGCTTAATTATACCCCTATTGAAAGAGCATGCTTAGCACTCATCTTCAACACACAAAAGCTCCAACACTACACGCTTAAAAATATAATAAAATTGATTGCTAAGATCAACCCTCTCAAGTACCTCTTATCAAAGGCTTCTCTCATTGGAAGAACTACTAAATGGGTCATGTTACTAAGTGAGTTCGACATCAAATATGTAGATAGAAAAGAAATCAAAGGACAAGTGATAGCATACTAGCTAGTCGATGCTTCTCTTCTAGGTGATCACCCTATCCTCACAAAATTCCCAGATGAATTCATAATGACTATCACTACATCTTCCACATGGCAGTTATACTTTGATGGTTCTTGCACCCATTATGGATCGGGGTAGGCATATTGTTAATCACACCCCAAGGAGATTGCATCCCTAAATCATACAAGATAGCCTTTGCATGCACTATCAACATTGTAGAATATGAAGCACTAATCACTGGACTCCATTTGGCTATCCAATGGAAGATATTGGAATTACATGTCTATGGTGATTCCCAACTTGTCATTAAACAAGTCAATGATGAGTGCCAAACAAAAGATGACAAGATTATTCCTTATCGAAGTATGGTTGAGGATGTTAAGAAGCACTTTACATTAATCAAGTTTGATCAGATTCCACGCACAAATAATAGAGTTGTGGATGCAATGGCCACTATTGGTTCCCTCCTTCAAATGCCAACACACAACTAGAAATGTGATTTTTTGGTCGAGCAACTCTTCATATCAACATATGATCTACTAGATTCTGAAATGGTGTGCATACTCATTGGTCCCAAATCCCCTTTGTATCAAGAGACCTTCACTTACCTAAGAGATAGCACCATTCCTCCACACCTCACCAAAACCCAAAAACAAACTTTTATTCATTGTTGTTCCCATCACACTATCCTTGCAGACACCCTATTTAGAAGGCATTTTGATGGTTCCTTCTTAAGGTGTTTAGACAAATAAGAGGCTAAATGGGCACTATGTGAAGTGCACAAAGGTATCTGTGGGGCACACTCAAGTGGTCTCTTTTTGGCTAAAAAACTTTTACGAACAGGATACTACTAGCCTACAATGGAAGTAGATGCATACAATTATTTGAAGAAATGTATCCCTTGCTAGAAGCATGGCAACAAGATTCATGCTCCATCACAAGATCTATAGCCTTTTATCACACTCTGGCCCTTCTCATAGTGGGGGCTCAATCTCATTGGGAAAGTCCACCCTACATCCTCTAATGGCCATAAATTCATCATTACCGCCACTGAGTACTTCACCAAGTGGGTGGAGGCCATCCCTCTTACCTTCACCACTGACAAATAGATCTCTAAATTCATTATGAACTATTTGATCTGTCGATATGGAATCCCCAAGGTTATTATCACAGATAATGACAGACCTTTCAAAAATCAGGATGTTAAGTAGCTTTGTTAGAAGTTTGATATTCAACACCGCTTCTCCACCCCCTATTACCCACAAGGTAATGCTCAGGATGAGGCTTCTAATAAAACCTTAATTAAAATCCTTAAAAAGATAGTCAATGAAGATGGTTGTGATTGGAACCTCCAACTCCATCCTGCTCTATGGGATTATCGTACCTCCATTACCACACCCACAGGCATCACTCCATATTCCCTTATCTTTGGCTCTGAAGCTGTCCTCCCTCTTGAGATCGGGATCCCATCCCTAAGGGTGTCACTGCAGAATATCCTCCCAGACATGGAATATATAGTTGACTAGCTACAAGAGCTAGAATTATTGGATGAAAGGTGACTCAAGGCGTTTAATCATCTCTAGGTATATCAAAATCACCTAGGCTTGAGCTACAACAAGAAGGTCAGAACCTGAGAATTTGAAGTGGGTGATCTTGTCCTTATAGAAAATCAAAAAAAAATTCAAGAAAGAGAAAATAAGGGCAAGTTCGAGCCTAATTGGCTTGGACCTTATGTAATCACAACAAAGTATAGATCATGGGCATATCAATTGGCTACTCCTGAAGGAGATCCCTTGGATGAGCCTATGAACATCATGCACTTGAAGAGATTTTATGCCTAGTCCTTAGAAGGTTGCCAATTATCTAAAAATAAAAAATACAAAAAAATCAAAAAATAATAAGAAGAGTACAAAAAATGAAAAAAGCAAAAAAGAAAAAATAATAAAAAATCAATTTGTCCATTAGTGAAAACCACTTTGTGGTGCTATGGGCAAGTACCTTGGTGAAAACTTGTTCACAGGCGTCAAGGTAAATAATCAAGATCCATCGTCTATTAGGTCATACTCTATCTGCACTACTCACTCACCAGATATCCATACTCACCACTACATAAACCTTCTACCATGGTATCCCTCACCCCGTCTGTTGCCGATTGTCCCTTTCATTCTAGCATGAAAACCGACCACTCATCCACTAAGTCACACTCCACAAAATGACCACCCATATGATAGTGAGTCTTTTCCTAAATCATGAATAAGGATTGTCTGATTAAACTGAGCTTTCATCCCTTCATACTAAGCTTCCATCTCAGTTAGCTGAGCTTAATTCCTAGTCCTGAGCTTCAACTTCTTCTTGATTAGCGTGTTATTCAAATGCCCATCCATGTGCACTCCATCAGGTCTCAATAGTCATGTGTCATATCTGCATACAAATGTTCATATCATCTACTCTATTGCCTATTTACATCCATCAGTCACTTCTGCCCATCAGGATGCATCCTTCCCCTATCTGACAGTATATCCGTGAATCCTAAGTCCTACTCTTGGCAAGAGATTCCAGTTGGCCTTGTGCATTTTGTTTGCATGATTTGATTTGTCTGCTTTGACTTGCATCATTTTATCCTATGCTTGTTCCTACTCATGGCTGCTAGGATCAATCTATATCTTGGTATGTTGTGGAAAGGGGTATACTGGGGCATGTTTTTGTGGTATGGTGTGTTTGAAGGTTTCCCTTGCACATACTGACAACCCTGCATTAGTGTTTATCGACACTTTTAGGATTGTGTGCAAGGCATACTTATTTGTCTGAGAGTCAGTCCATGCCTTGGGTTTTCATGACATCTTGGTTCTTATAATTAGTGGTGTAGACTACCTTTTGAAATATCAAACTAGGTTGGCTCTCCACATTTTATGCACAACAAATCTCCCTATCCATCTCATATCATCTCATTTTTCCCATCATATCCCCCTTTCACATCTTGGAGACTTTAATTTATCCCCCCTGATGTTCTTGTATCCTATTAAAGGTCATTGTATTATGATTGGCATATTCTCAAACAAATTCTGCATTATTCATATAGGTGCATTACTCATTTTTATCTGGTGCATTAATCTTTCGTGTGTTGCATTACTCATTTTTTGTGCATCATTTAGGTTGCATTTCAAATTTTGTTGCATTAATAATTTTTTTGTCCATCATTTAGGTTGCATTTCAAATTTTGTTGCATTACTCATTTTTTGTTCATCATTTAGGTTGCATTTCAAATTTTGTTGTATTACTCTTTTTTAGTATTGCACGTCACTTAGTTTGCATTTCCAATTTTGTTGCACTATTCATAGTCTACATATTCATTATAGATCAATCCATTTAATCACATTATGCATTCTCAAATCATCATAAAATCCAGAAATAATATATCATACATCGTCCACATCATAAAATCCTAAAACATATATATGCATCCATCCTGCAACAATCAAAGTGTCAATAACATATCATAAGCATATGCATATGTAAACATCCATCCCGCATCACAAATAGGTCAACACAACACACACATAATCATCACAAATACATCATATCATAAAATAATAAATAATGTCCATCATAATGTCTATAACAAAGTACATGCATATATAAGCGCCACCAAAAAATCATATATCACATATATGTTTCTCAAAAAATAAATATAACAATCATAGTACAATGGCCACCCCGAAGGGTAAAAATTAATATATAATGTGACATGGAGACTAACTCCCCCCTCTTGTCTCTCCAGCCCCCTCCTCATCCCCTCCTCCTCCTCTGGATGTCTCTGCTCCCCCTGCCCCAGTGGCCTCATACCCATCGATCCCCCTGTTTGCTAACTTTGAGTTGGTTGTTGGCTATGGGTCCTGTGAGATCGTATACTCCCTATGTACAATGCTACCCTCTACTTTGTTGAGGCCACCCCATGATATAACCCTTTATAGTACACAACCTCCCATCCTTCCCTCTCCACCCTCTTCCGCTAGTGCATCATGTCAGATTACATCTTTCGTAGCCTCGTAGAGACTAAGATTTGTCGTGCTCAGTCCCTCTCCCCCATAGGGCGAGTCACATCTGCCTCTGCCCTCTACACCCTGGTCCACATACTCTCAGCTCCTCATCCTGCTGCTGCAGTGTGCTCTGCAGGTCCCCAATGGTGGTCTCTGTCCTTGCCTCCTCCAACATCCTCTCTGCCTCCTCTCCCTCCCTCCGCAGATCCTCCACATCAATTTGAGTCATCTGCAGGCTCTCTGTCAAATCGTCCACCTCTCATTGTAACCTCCCCACCTCTACCTACAGACTGTCCCTTCTCACCCTCTCCACCTGCAGCTCATCCTCTAGTGAGTGTACTCTCACTCTGGCAACATCCCTCTCTTGCATGATCCTGTCAAAATGTGCTTGAGAAACCCTGTCACCACCCTCCACCCTAGTGTCCCGTGCCTGTACATCAAGGATATCCATGGGCATTGCTAATGGTATGATGAAAGAATAAGGATCCGGTCAACTACTAAGAGGGGGGGTGAATCACTAGATAGAAAAATGATATAAACTCTCACCAATCTCATAATCAACCTCTCAAAGCAAACTCTAAATCGACAAGTTAAACCACTGAACTACAAATGCAATGTCACTATCAAGTTTAACCGGTTGACTATTATAACAGATTAACTATAAACAACTTGAAACTCACAAACATCCAAATACTTTACTGACATAAGTAAAACCTCATTTCAGATTGCCACTAGTTAACATAACATATCAAAGTGGATTAAGCAGTTAAGCAATTTAACCATAGTAAACATAACCACAAAAATATTCACCACTTGACACAATATTTTTGACGTGGAAACCCAAATGGGAAAAACCACGATGGGGATGAATACCCACAAGTATTTTGAACTCTTCTGAAGTTTGCCCTATTAGGAGCCAAGCCTGTTAAAGATTTACAAAAGTCTTGTTAAGAATAGATCCTATTAGGGACCACCCGGTTAAGGGATTGACTATAATGCCCTATTAAAAGCAATACCTTGTAAGGAGTAACCTCGGTAGAGGATTTGAAATCCAAGCTAATGGACCACCTGGTTAGAGGATTTGAATAACACTGAGGTTGTTAGAGCTTACCTGGTTAGGGGATTTTAACTACTCTAATTGTTAGAAAACAATAGGGGTTTGCTGATTTGTTTGAATAGCACTACACTTGCTTGTTCAGATCCTTTTCATGCTCCTATCTTCCTTTACACAAACTGCAGATACATCATTCGGTTTGACAATCACACTCAACTAGAAATTTGCCAACTCTGAAACAAAACAACTCATCGACCTTATAAACAAATCAATAGCTCAGTAACACAACAAAACCTAATTCTCTCATAGAGATTAAAAACAAGTCGGTTCAAGTATGACCATTGGATTACATAACAATCTCTACACATCATTTAAGATAGCCTCGACCGCTCCTTGATCACCGCTTCATCGAACTCAGTAACTCATCATGCAGTTTGCATTGCATGCAATATACTTTCTCATACCCAAGATAAAAACCATTACCTCAACATGCCAAAAACTATTTGAAAGTCTTCTCATATAATATGCATACGTGTCATAATCATTACCGCTCATCATCAGATCATAAACCAATATAACAAACTTAATCGGTTAGGGTTTATCATATTAATAGGTAGGGTTTACTAGTTCAACTCTTCAATACTTAGCAATACCAGTTCACTCTACAAACTCACCTACTGGTTACAGTTCCCTTCACTAGCTCTTCCTACCGGTTACAAAATAATATTATAACAACATCATTACCTATTACAATTGACATCAATGACAACATAACATTTCATTAATGCAATCTTCATGCAAATGCCAACAATCTCCTCCTTTGGCATTGATGTCAATACAAATATCAATACCATTGATTGCTATGATTGTGAATAGGAAACCTAGTTTACATTTTACCATGTACTCTCCTTGTCTTCAGCTGGTAGCTGACTATAGACCTTCTATATGTCAATCATACAATTCTTCTCACATAATCTTCTCCCCCTTTGACAACAATGCCAAAGTGAAAGTAAGACATACAATTTCAAACTTCACTGTTCAACATCAACAACCTACAACTTGATGCTCCCCTTGTGGAATATATCCACTCTACACCAATCTTGTTGTAAAATTATGCAAGTAGCTCCTGGACCGATGTACTCTACATCATGCTCAGTTGACCTCATGAAGTGCTACAAACCCCAGCTGACTTCTAAGATACTCAAAAGTAGTCTTCAGAAGAGGTTTAGTAAAGATATCTACAAGCTGCTCCTTGGTAGAAACATGCTCCAGTATCACATCTTTACTCTGCACTTTTTCCCTCAAGAAATGATACTTCAATTCAATATGCTTGGTTTGTGCATGCAAAACAGGGTTCTTGGAAATATTTATGGCACTGTTATTGTCACATAAGATCTTTACAGGTTTTGTAAACTTCATCTTGAAACCTTCCAGAATGTTCCTAATCCAGATAGCTTGGATACAATTCATATAAGCTGCAACATACTCAGCTTCAACAGTAGACTGTGATATACAACTCTGCTTCTTTCTACTCCATGAAACAAGTCTTCCTCCAAGAAAGAATGCTCCATTGGTTGTGCTTTCCCTATCATCAACATTACCTGCCCAGTCTACATCTGTATACACCTTCAAGTCAAAGTTACTTGCATATTGATACCATAATCCATATTCAATAGTACCTTTCAAATATCTGAATATCCTCTTGGTTGCTATCAAATGTGTTTCCTTTTGGATTCTTCTAAAATCCAGCAACTAGACCAACTACATGAGCTATATCTGGTTTGCTGTGAACAACATAGTGCAATTTCCCAATCATTGACTCGTACTCCTTTTCATCAACATATGTGGCTTCATCTTCCTTAGACAATTTAAATTTTGTAACCTTTGGTTTCCCAACTAGTTTATAGTCACTCATACCAAATGTCTTTAATACCTCTTTCACATACTTAGACTATATGATGAAAATACCACTCTTCATTTGCTGTATTTGCAAGCCTATGAAATTTTTTATCTCTCCCACTAGAGACATTTCAAACGCACTTTTCATTTCATTTGCAAAGTCATTTCTCATGTCATCATTGCCTCCAAATATGATATCATCTACAAATACTTCACTAACCAGTATCTTATCTCCTTCAGATTTGAGATATATGTTGCTACCTTCACTGGTTCTCTGAAACCCTATCTTCATTAGGTGTGAATGAAGCCTTTCATACCATGCTCTCAATGCTTGCTTTAACCCATATAGTGCCTCGTGCAATTTGCATACCATGTCTTTTTCATTAGTCAAAGCATAACCATCTGGTTGCTCAATGTATACTTCTTCTTCCAATATTCCATTCAAAAATGCTAACTTCACATCCATTTGATATACTTTGAATCTCTTATGTGCTGCAAATGCAAGTAAAGTCCTGACACCTTCCAATATAGAAACTGGTGCAAAAGTGTCACCATAATCTTTGCCTTCTTTCTGTGCATAACCTTTTCAAACCAATCTAGCTTTGTTTTAGACTACTATACCATCTTCATTCAGTTTGTTCCTGAATACCCACTTAGAACCTATCACGGTTTTATTCACCGGTCTGGGTACTAGGGTCCATGTATTATTCTTCTCAATTTGATCAAGCTCCTCCTCCATAGCTTTAATCCAATGATCATCTCCAAATGCTTCCTTAGCAGTTCTAGGTTTAATAGTGGAGATCATGCAAGAATTCTCTCTAATTCTTCTTCTGGTTAACACTCCAACATCCTTATTTGCAATAATCTAATCAGGATTGTGATTGAGTCTCACATACCTCAAAATAATATGATCATTATCTTCAGGTTCTTCTTCTTTATTAAAATCATCTTCTTCTGACTCTACCTGCTCCAGTTGAATTGGTATGACAACATTCTCTTTACTAGTTTTAGGCTTCACTGGTTCTGGTTCCAAAAACAAAATGCAAGGATCTTTATCCTTTTTCTCCACACTAGTTTGTCCTGATACTTCAGGATACTCATCCACTCGAACATCAACACTCTGAATGATTCTCTGTGTCCGGTTGTTATAATATTTGTAAGTCTTACTCTTGGTGGAGTAACCAAGAAATATACCTTCATCACTTTTAGCCTCAAACTTACTAGCATAGTCACCTCTCTTAATAAAATATTTGCTGCCAAATATCTTAAAATAACTGACATTAGGTGATCTACCATACCAGTATTCATAAGGAGTCTTATCCTTACCTCTTTTTACCAAAATATGGTTCATAGTGTAGACAGCTGTGCTGATAGCTTCTCTCCAGAAAGTTTTCGCTACAACTCCTTGTATCAACATCATTCTAGCAACTTTAACAATTGATCGATTGTTCCTCTTTGCAATACTATTTTGTTGTGGTGTCCTCGGTGTAGAAAGCTGCAATTTGATACCATTTTCTTCACAATATCTAGTGAATTCCATAGAAGTGAATTCACCGCCTTGATCAGTCCTCAGACACTTTATCTTCTTACCACTCTCCTTTTCAACTAAGGCCCTGAATGCCTTGAATTTACTAAATGCTTCTATTTTATCCTTGAAGAATGTGACCTACATCATTGTTGAGCAATCACCAGTGAAGATCATAAAATATCTGTCACCTTGAATACTTTTGGTCCTTATTGGTCCACAAAGATCCGTATAAACCAAATCTAATAGATGTTTCATTGAAAAAGATTTGCTCTTAAAAGTTGAGGATGTCATCTTTCCCAACTAAAATTCCTTACATATAGTATTAACGGGTTTGTCCAACTGAGGCAAACCTCTCACTGTCTTGGACTTACTCACTTTAACAATGTTATGAAAATTTATATGACAAAATCTCCTATGCCAAAGCCAACTATCATCTACTTTAGCAATTAAACAATTGTTGACTTTAGTATTCAGGTGAAACAAGTTACCTTTAGTCTGCTAGCCGGTTGCAATCAGTTCACCTTTTCTCCCATAGATTTTGCACATACCATTCTTAAATTCCAATGGGTATCCTCTGTCATTGAGATGAGCAACACTCAAAAGATTGTGTTTTAGTCCTTCAACCTAGTAGACATCATCTGCACTGCTCTTCCCATTAAAAGAAATAGTTCCCTTACCTTTTACCATGGAGGGTGAGTCATTACCAAATCTCACAACTCCACCATCAAATTCCTTCAAAGAGATAAATTTTCTCCGGTCATTGGTCATGTGATGTGAACAACCACTATCAATGATCCAATCATCAAAATTATCCATGAGAGAAACTAATGCCTTCTGATCAGATGTCTCCTCTTTAATGGCTACAAAAATAATGTTTTCATTAGCATCACCCTCAGATTCCTCATCAGTGATACCACCATCAACTGCAATAAGACAATCTCTTTTGCCTTTTCCTTGTACTTCTTGAACTTCTCTCGCTTGTGCTTATTATCACCATTAGCATAGTTAGCTGCAATGTGCCCAATCTTGTTGCATGCAAAACATTGCAAAGGTAATTTACCTCTGTATTTACTGGTACCTCTGGGCAACCACTTCGCCAACAATGCTTCAATCTCAAACAAACTATCTTCATCATCAACTTCTTTGCTGGATCTAGATTCATAACTGTGACTCACATCTCTAATTTTCCTCATAGATGGGTTAGAAACTAAAGCTCTAAACGTAGATTCAGATTTCTGAACACTACCATCATAACCATTTAATTCAAAACCAGTAAGCTTAACAATGATGGAGTCAAAGGTTAGCTTAGTTTTGTCAATTGACTTTAGCTCCTGAATGGCCGCAACTCGAATAGCCTAGACTGGTAGAAGGGTTCTCAACACCTTTCTAACCACTATGGAATCTTCCACTTTACCACCAACACTCTTGATCTCACTAGCTATCTCTTTTATCCTTTGACCATACTGTTGAATATTCTCACCTTCAGCCATCCACATGTCATCAAAATTTCCTCTTAGACTCTCTTCTTTGGCAATCTTCACATGTTCATCACCGCTATAAATCTCTTCAAGTTTCTTCCATACCGCATATGCAGTCTCCAGACCATGGATATCAACATACTCTACATCAAACAAAGAACTGATAATAGCCTCTAGTGCTTGATTGTTTTCTTGTTGCTCTTTCTTCTGATCGTCAGTCATAATCCCACTAAGTGCAACATATTAGGTACCAACATGTTCCCAGTATTGAATTTCCTAGACTCTTAATATAAATTTTTATTCTATCACTCCATATTCTGTAGTTGTCTCTATTAAACTTTGGACCCTCCTTCTTCATCATTTTCTACAAATATCTTTACCTCAAGCTATTAGGCTTAGACCTTAGAAGACCTGAGAAGATCTTATATAAATTGATGGTATGATGAAAGAATAAGGATCCGGTCAAGTATTGAGAGGGGGGGGGGTTGAATCAATAGATATAAAACTGATATAAACTTTCACCAATCTCAAAATCAACCTCTCAAAGCAAACTCTAAACTGACAAGTTAAACCACTGAACTACAAATGCAATATCACTGTCAAGTTTAATCGATTGACTGTTATAACAAATTAATAGTAAATGACTTGAAACTCACAAACATCCAAATACTTTAGTAACATAAGTAAAACCTCATTTCAGATTGCTGTTAGTTAAAATAACATATCAAAGTGGATTAAGTAGTTAAGCAATTTAACCATAGTAAACATAACCACAAAAATATTCACCACTTGACACAATATTTTTGACATGGAAACCCAAATGGGAAAAACCACAGTGGGGATGAATACCCACAAGTATTCTTAACTCTTCTGAAGTTCGCCCTGTTAGGAGCCAAGCCTATTAAAGCTTTACAAAAGTCCTGTTAAGAACAGATCTTGTTAGGGACCACCCAGTTAAGGGATTGACTATAATGCCCTATTAAAAGCAATACCCAGTAAGGAGTAGCCTCGGTAGAGGATTTCAAATCCAAGCTAATGGACCAACTGGTTAGAGGATTTGAATAACACTAAGCTTGTTAGAGACTACCCAGTTAGGGGATTTTAACTGCTGTAATTGTTAGTAAACAATAGGGGTTTGTTGATCTATTTGAATATCACTACACTTGCTTGTTCAGATCCTTTTCATGCTCCTATCTACCTTTACACAAACTGCAGATACATCATCCGCTTTGGCAACCACACTCAACTAGAAATTTGCCAACTCTGAAACAAAAAAACTCATCGACCTTATAAACAAATCAATAGGTCGGTAACACAATTGCCATAGAGATTACAAACGAGTCAGTTCAAGTATGACCATTGGATTACATAACAATCTCTGCACATCCTTCAAGATAGCCTTGACCGCTCCTTTATCACCGCTTCATCGAACTCAATAACTCATCACGCGGTTTTCATTACATGCAATATACTTGCTCATTCCCAAGATAAAAACCATTACCTCAATGCGCAAAAAACTTTTTGAAACTCTTCTCATACAGTATGCATATATGTCATAATCATTACCGCTCATCATCAGATTATAAACCAATATAACAAACTTAATCAATTAGGGTTTATCATATCAACAGGTAGGGTTTACCTGTTCAACGCTCCAATACTTAGCAATACCAGTTCACTCCATAAACTCACCTACCGGTTACAGTTCCCTTCACTAACTCTTCCTACCGGTTGCAAAACAACATTATAACAACATCATTACCGGTTAGAATTGACATCAATGACAACATAACATTTCATTAATGCAATTATAGTACAATGGCCGCACCGAAGGGTCAAAAATAATATATAATGTGACATGGAGACTACCTTCCCCCTCTTGTCTCTCCAACCCCCTCCTCATCCCCTCCTCCTCCTCTGGATGCCTTCGCTTCCCCTATCCTTGGTGGCCTCATACGCACTAATCCCTCTGTCTGTTGACTTTGAGTCGGTCGTTGGCTATGGGTCCTATGAGATTGTACACTCTCTGTGTACGATGCTACCCTCTACTTTGCTGGGGCCACCTCGTGATATAACCCTCTGTAGTATGCAGCCTCCCATCCTGCCCTCTCCACCCTCTCTTGTTACTACATCATGTTAGAGTACATCTGCCATAGCCCTACAGAGACTAACATCTATTGTGCTGAGTCCCTCTCCCCCATAGGAGAGTCACATCTGCCTCTTCCCTCTGTACCCTAGTCTGAAGACTCTTCAGCTCCTCATCCTTCTACTACAGTGTGCTTTGCGGCTCCCTAACGAAAGTCCCTATCCTTGCCTCCTCCAACATCCTCTCTACCTCCTAACTGTCCCTCTATAGATCCTCCACATCAATCTGAGCCATCTGTAGGCTCTTTGTCAAATCGTCAACCTCTCATTGTAACCTCCCCACCTCCACCTGCAAACTGTCCCCTCTCACCCTCTCCACCTGCATCTCATCCTCAAGTGAGTGTACTCTTGCTCTGGCAACATCCTTCTCTTGCATGATCCTATCAAAATATGCCTAAGAAACCATTCACCACCCTCCACTCTAGTGTCCTGTGCCTGTACATCAAGGATATCCATGGGCACTACCTCATCTCCTCCCCCCTCCCCCTCTCCTACCACCTGGCCTATCACTGCCACCGCCACCTATACTGGAATGGCCACCCATGGCCCTCTCCCTCGTACCACTCCCCTCCTCTACCTCATGACACCCCTAACTCCTCCTGTTGTATCCCTATCCCTTGGAGCATCCTCCTCTCACCCAACTATCTCATCTACGACTGGCTGCACCTCATCATCCTCCAACACCCTTGGAATAGTCAGTTGTAATGGTAGGTGTGCCCTCCACTAGCTCCTATGCCCTCCTATAGTACTTGGATCCTCTCGTGTCGCCCTCCGCTCATCCTAGACTAGGTAGGTTGTTGTTTGAAAACTAGTCCTCCCTTCCAATGGACTCATAGTCTATCCCTACAAGCCTACCTCCCGTGTAATCTGTGGGTATAATGGTATATCACCACTATATCTTGTATCTCCCTGAACTGCTGAGCCATTATATATGGTGCATAATACTCCATAACATACATAGACCTACCAAAAAGTCACATCTCCATACCTACCCAATGCAGCTTCCAGTCTCCCCTCCACTACTCGTTGTCCAAAAATGGCCGCCATGTAAACTGCATGAGCTCATAAAAAATATGGCACCAAAACCATATAGCCCCTATTTGTGTGTTGTGCAGTAATCCCTTGTATCAATCTGTATATGGTCATCATGGCTGCCTGTTTTGTACCCCGAGCAATTGAGTCACTGCAATGTGCTCCCATGCCCATACATGAAGCAAGGTAACCCCTGTTGATAGACTTGCATAATCTCTATACATGACTAAATCCATATCATGATATAACTAAGCAAGCATCATTGATCCCCATGCATACTCTATGCAGTCATGTACCATATAGTACACACACCTGCTCCATCCAATGGGAAATCCATGCCCTCCTAGGTCAAGCATCACCCATCCACTAAGAAATCCATAGATCACGAAAAGCAAATGAGGAATATACCGGATTTCCATCACCCTCTCCAAATGCATCTGCATCTTGTCCATCATCGGTAGTGCATCCCAATCACAAACCTCCCATAGATAGAGGTCTGCTGCATCCAACCTGTACTCAGGAATCATGCTGCGAATGGGGATCTTCAAGATTGTCCATACATCCAATAATGTCATAGTGACCTCTCTTGTGGGCAGATGGAAGGTGCACATCCTGCTATCCCACATCTCTACCAACGTGGTCATCATAATGGTTTGTGCTCTAATCCTTGACCATTGGCTGACAAAATCCAAACCTATGGCACTTAATATCTCTAGCTCATCCTCTCCTAACCGCCTGTATAGCCACATTATCACTGACCAGTTCTCTCTCGATGCCAGTGGTCGTAAGTTCGACTGCATTCACACAAACTACTTCATTAGCCTTTGTCATTTCTTCCTAATTCTACCCTATCATATTCCTGAAGCATCCTATGCTAACTTCTACACCTTCCCTCCCCCCTAATTCCTCATTTTTTCTTTTTTTGGTGCTCGCGCTGATTCATTCAGTGCATGCACCAAACTCATGACGCTCACACGATGCCATAGTCGAATGCGCTAAAACCCCTATTCCCTCCCCCTAACCTGGATCGGCGGGGGCGCTCGCGCCAAGTGCCCTTTTTTCCCACCCTTGATCTAAACCCTAACTTAGATCAATGCGGGTGCTTGTGCCACGTGTGTATGCCCGCCCTAAAACCCCCCTTAGACCCCTAATCCCCACATGTGTTGGTTCTATTTGCCAATGCTCGCGCTAACCTAGGGGCACATCTGTTGAAATGACGATCAATGCATCCATCCCACTAAAATTTTGGCCTAATTTTAGCCCCTAAATTCTACCCATAAATTTATCAAATCACAAGGTGGGCTCAGGGTACATACCGATAGACCATAAGCAGGCCTCTTGTGCCAACAACCCTCTGGCCTGGTGCTTGTGTTTGGGAATGTGGTCCATCTCTCCTTTTTCTCTCTAGGCTATGATTTTCTCTAATAGTTATGTGTGACAATGACCTTTCATTGGGCCTTGTGTGGCTTATATGAGGCCCCCTCGCGGGCCCGCTCCGTCGTATCTCCCTTTCTTCTATCTCTTCTCGCATTTCCCCAAACATTTCTTCTTTTCTTTCTCATATGTTTATTATTTCTCTCTCTTTCTTTCTTGTTTTCGAGAATTTTCCGCTAATTTTTCAAAAAATTCAGAAAAATTCTTGAGGGGGCATACACCACCCACACTTTACGGTGGGGCATCCTCTTTCTTCTATCTTTTACCCATCGCCAAATTTTGCCACTGTGTAAAAGAGGGACGAAATGTAGACACCTAAATTAATTAGTTTGATTAATTTAACCCTTCTACATAATTAATTAATTTAATTGGGTTAGTCTCTATTCTTCTCAATATTAATTAAATTTAATCTAATTAATATTGTTACTATAGGCCAATTATTGATTTTTCCCCCTTCTTCCTCTCAAGTACTAAAAAATTAATTCTCCTTAATCCCCCTTTTAATTAATTAATTAATCTAGGTGATTCCTACAAATCACCTTGTCCTAATCCATCATTAGTCTAATTAATTCTTCTAGAAACTCCCTTAATCTTGCTTAGCATTATTCTTCAATTTTTAATTCCCCCACTCATTCTCTCTCCTAGTCAAATCCTCATACAAATCCCACTTGCTCCTAATCCTCACCTAATTCTTCTAAATAATCCCCCTAATCCCTTGCTAGTACCTAATCCCCATGATTAGACACAAAAGTCAACCATATAATTATGGCTAAATCCTCTTTGTCCCCCTTCTTACCTTTCACCTTAAATGCTCCCTTTTTTGGGTGAATTTGAGATTTTCATGCTTCTCACCTTCCCAAGGAATTTTAAAATTCCTTTTCCCTTTTCCAATCTCCATGCACAGAATATCTTAGGAATTTTTAATTCCATGTGCATCCCCCAAGAAATTTTTAATTTCTTTTATTTCTCCTAGGTGCATTGGGAACTCTTCCCCATGTATGTTGAGGAGGATGAAGACAAGAAATGCCTTTATGACAAATCTCTTGGTCTCCACTCCCCTTTTCATGCCATTGTCCTTTGATCCATGTGTTCTCCTCTCAAATTCTAGCCCTCCATTCCTCTTCAATCTTGACGATCCATTTTCCTCTATTCAATTCTATAAATTGGGGTCTCCATCCCCTCACTTGATCATCCACAATCCAAGTAACTTCACGCTGCTAGTTTGAGTTTTAATCCATGAAGAGCATCCATATCATATCCTTAGTTTGAATCCATAATCCATCCTTGAAGCTCATCCATCCTCATCCACATTCATCCATTGTTGTACAATTTGGAGAGCCATCCACATCCCACCATTGGACCAATCCAAATGAGTCAAGTAGGGGCACATGCTTGGATTCAAAGAGTGTCCAAATTGGAGGAACAAGAGAGACTCCTCTCTTGCAAGGTAATATTTGTGTTAGTTTATGCATTTATTTGAGTTTTTCATATGTTTTGGATTTAAAATAATCTTCTAACCTTGCTTGAAGTTTCCCTTGGTTTATATACGTGTACATATACATACATTTGAATTCCTACTTATATATAAATATTCACAAAAACTATATAAATTTTAAGTGTATAATTTGCAACGTTTCCTTCTAGGTGAATGTGCAATATACATTCTAGAAAGGACAACAACCCTTAAAGAATATAAATTACAACATTCCTTTCTATTATTTATGTACATATACATATACATATACATATACATATACATATACATATACGTACACACACACACACATATATATATATGTGTGTGTGTGTGTGTGTGTCCATATATATGTATATGTATATATACATATGTACACATAGATACACATACATATATCAAAGGAGTGGAGAACAGATTGAAAGAGAAAAGGACAAGAGCCTAAAAAATGCAAAGAACCTGAGATGCACTTTCATTAACTGCGAGAGAAATGCAGAGATATTGAAATATATAACACAAAGAACCCAAAATGCACGTTCATAAAAATGATCGAAACTTAGAGCGCACAACAGATGCCAATAGTGCAACCTTGAAACCCGAAAAACGTAGAGAACCTGAAATGTCCACAGCTATATATCTCAAAACCCTAAATTAAGCAACATGAATAACCCACAAGAGATACACATAGCAGAAGTCCGAAATCCTAAAAATGTTGTGGACTTGAAATATACTTTCATCAACTATGAGACCATTTTAAAGAAATTCATATAAAAAAAATATAACTCAATCAAAGGTATATATCAAAACCCTAAGTTGACAAACACAACAACAAAAATAAAGAGCACTAGAACAACGTAGGTCAAATAACCCCCAACAAATGCATGCAGTACAATGGTAAAATCCTAAAATCGTAGAGCACCTAAAATATACTTGCATTGACTCCAAAGACAATGCAGAACCAAATACTACATTTTCAGAGGACAAACACAAGAAAACTAACTACAAGGGATAAACATGAAAAAGAAGCACTAAAACACACAGGAAAAATGCAAAGAATAGAAGCAAAGAATGTCAAATTGAAAGGTACCTGAATTCATTAGTCGAAAACAATTACCTCCCTTCTGCACAAACGTGTGCTTAAACTAAACATGATCGAAAACCACCATTTCAATGAAACCCACCAAAAGCCTTAAGAAGCCCAAACACAATGAAAATGGGAATAGTATCTAGACAATGAAAACCCAAAATTAATTATGAACTGTGAGTGTGAAAACAACAAAGATAAAAATGTAGAGAATGGAAACCCAAAATAAATGATGGTATGGAATTCACAATGATAGAACTGATAGACACACTGCCCAAGTACACGAAACATGCCTGAGGACAACCAAGTCTTTAGCCGCATTTAATGTAGGCTCTTCACGTGACCGTTGAAGCCATCAATACAGAACGTGGTAGGTTCTATATAACCTCATCACCAGGTACCTCTCAGGAAAAAAAAGATGACATGGTTGTAGTTGTCTTTTTATCGGGTATCCAACAAACCACTTGGTGGGAGCTGAAGAAAGCTGGTCGGAAAGTTGCTAGGAAACACACCTCATCGGAAGGCTAACACTTTGGTAGGCAAAATCCCAAACAGAGAGCCTATCGGCTAATTAGAGGAATAATCATTGCATGTTCAGGTTTGCGAACTTCAAAGCACGAACACGATTGAGTATTTATTAAAACTAAAAATTAGAGCTTACTATTTATTTGCATTATGAATGTGCCAAAAAAAAAACAATGAGTAGGGAGGGCTAAAGTAAATACATAAAATTAAAAAAACCCACATCATTCTATTCCATACTTAGTAAAATATTTTACTATTTACGTTAAGAACGTAACCTTTTTTAAATTTTTGGCCATGCAACGTACCATAATTACATAGTACATTGAATGGTTGGGAGTTACGTTAGATATATATATTTTTTTCAATAAAAGTGGACATGCCACTAAACTAATTTTTATTAATATAATTTTGTTTTACATCGGGTTAAAAGGGCATATCGGCAGGAAAGAACCCACAAGAAAACCTCCAGTCGTGGCCCTAAAAAGTAGAAACTAAAATAACCTCAATACCCCATATACAAGATCAGTCTGAACCCACCTGTTACATAGCTTTCGAGATGTACATATCATGTGTCCGAAATCCTCACCAAAATTGGAGATATACAAAACAACCCTATAGGGAAAGTGGTGCAGGGCACATGACCCCTAGGCATTCAAAATCATTAAGGTTTATGCATTTTGTTGAGTTTTTCTTGTTTTGCATTTTAATAAGGATGAAAAATGAACATCCATGTTGTCTTGGTCCTATATGTGTGGTCAAGACATTCTAAGGCCATTTTATAAGCCTAGCATGCTCTTAGTCCACTAGGACCCCTCATTTGCATTCAAAACTCCTTTTCATGATTTAGGATTTGGGCATTGATTAGGAAGTAGGTTGAAGACATTTTATACTCAAACCCATGGTTAAGAGGCCTTACATTGACCATTTTAGGCCATATAGCAAAAGTTGCTCAAAAAGTTGTAAAGTTGTCAAAAGTTGTCAAAGTTGCATGACAACTTTTCAAAAATTGGTTAAATGTTGGTTCCAATGCCTATAACTGTTGGATGGCAGTTGGTTGGGTGTGGGGAGACCTATTTAAGGTTCCCATTTTGAAATCCAAGGGGCTGAAGACTTTTTGTGATGTAAAAAGACCAATTTGCTGCAATAAAACACAGATTTTCTGAGAAACTCGCGTTGTACGGATTGGTGTCAAGGATCCAAGGCCATGATAGTGTAGGGGGGTGAATAACCTTTCATTTGGTGGTGGTTTGATCCAATTTGGTGCAGGTTGAAGAAAGTTATAGCAATTTTTCTGACTGCAACCCGTGACCTAGGGTTTTAGAGGTTTTTGACACAAAACGTTGAATATCTTGCAATCCCCACACTGAAATCTTCTAATTTTCTGGGGTTTGCAAGGTAGGAGGATGCATTATAAGATTCCTAAGCCTCAGAGTCTGAATGGGAAGGCAAATTTGTGTTTGGTCAAGCCATAGGCTGAATATCTTCATGTATTCAGCCTGTCACACAATGTATGGAGTGAGTTTTTGATGAAAACTGCCCAAGACCTAACTTTAAACCCTTGAAGTGAGTTATTAGAAGGTGGATAGACCTCTGAAGAACACTGCCCTCATAGTATGCACCCAACTTCTTTGAATTCCAAGTGTACCAAGTCTAATTTGGCCAGTTAGGCCTGTGAAACTTGTTGAGATTGGAGGTTGCAGGAATGCTGTGGGGCTTTGCCCTTTTGGAGTTTGTTTAGTAACCACAAGGAGGTGTCAAAACCATTAAAACAACATTGGGTCCCTTGAGGAATTGTTTTGGTATCACCCGATTTGAGGTTTTGAGACCTAGTAGCCTAGTAGGTCAAAGTGGGCTATTTGAGTTGGAGAGTTTGTGGAATCAAACCAAGCATGGATTCATGTTTGTCTAGGGTAAAATAAAGTGTTCCAATTGATTTTCTTGATTAGAGAAGCATTTTGAATCATTTTCCCATTTTGTAGTCCTTTGAGGGATTGAAGCCCTAAAGCCAAATTTGGGCTCACGTTGCATTTGCCTTGGTGAGTGGATTTTTATTAGTACAGGTTTGTGGACAAGTTTAGGAGTGTCCTTATAACCAATATCAAGTGTGTGTATGGTTGGTTGAGCCCTTGGAGTCACCCCTTGAACCCTAGAGGTCTTTTGGAGTTTGGTCTCACACCTTCAGTTGTGTACTCTGCATCAGAAAGATACCACAAATTTTGAAACTGCAGATGACAACCTCATAACAAATAACTAGGTCGCACCAATTCTTCTCAAGGTCACAAAAAAATTCAAACAGTTCATGCGATGTAATTTGCATCAAAAAGAGAGATGAAACCAAATAATACCTGCATCGTATAATCAAGTCAAAAACCACGAGCTTGAGCTCTCATCTGGAGGTTCCCTATCCACTCTTAAAGGAGGGACAATTTGTAAGGGGAATTCCAATCTTGGAGGCACCAATCATGATCAAAACATAAGTACCTTGATAGATAACTTCAGACAGATCACACCAGATATGTCATATCACGACACCACGCACAAAAAAAAATGATAATCAAGAAATGTAATTGTATACTTCAAAAACAAGGAAAAGTGCCAAAACAAATCTCTTCCTCTCATGCAAGAGATATAAGGTACTCATCTGATCATTCTATCAAAAGAAAGAAACTCCTCATTAAAATTTAAATGATTAGCATTAACATCAATAGCAAGGTTGGCCAAAAAATCCACCACCTTATTGATTTCTCTAAAACAATGAGAAAGTAGATAATAATCAAAGAATTCTAATTGTTTTAAAATATGATCCAAAACATATTGTAAATGCCAACAATGTGATTTTTGCTTTGAGACACATTGGAAAGTAACCATCAAATCCCCCTCAGTGATTAAACGCTTGATGCCCAGGATAATAACCATATCCAGGCCAAAAGATAATGCATGCAACTCAACATAATTTTTAGTTTTCATGCCCAAAGCATGACTTTGAGCAAGGATTAGATTAGAATCATGATCAAAAATAGCCATGCCAGTTCTAGTTGGACCAGGTTTTCCTCTCGAAGCACCATCATAATTAAGTTTAAAAAGGCCACAAGGAGGGGGTTTCCAAACAACTTCCCTTCTCTTGTTTGCAGTAGAATATTTCTGAGAGACACAACCTTGAGAAGGTATTACTAAAAAACCCTTCCAAGACTTAGATATTTTACTATCCTAGTTAGAGAAAGAATTAAGATTATCCAAATTCTTAAAAATATACAACAAGGCTACCTCAGTCATAGAACACTTAATCCTCTCCACGATTTGCAACCAAGAAGAACTCTCCTTCCGAAAAATTTGCCTGTTTCTTTCTAACCATATGTTCCAAATAATAATCGATGGGGCAATAACCTAGAGGCACACAAAGAAAGATGAAGAGAAAAGGAGAGGCCAGGAGCTGAACTGAGAACTCAAGTCTTTACATATAACCGAGGATATGCCCAACTTACCAAATAACCAATACCAACAATTTGATGCAAAATCACAATGTAAAAAAAGGTGGGATGATGACTCAAGATGATTGCTGCAAAAGATACAAGGAAAAGCCACAATAATCCCCAATCTATCTAGCCTTAAACCTGTGAGAACCCTATCTTGTACAGCTAGCCAAGCAAAAGTCCCAACCTTGTGAAGACAAGCAACATACCAAAATAGTTTATATGGCCAAGAGGGGGCATAAAAAATAGACCTAAGTGAGTCATACCCATCCTTAGCCATATATTGCCCAGAGGAATTCTTAGTCCAAATAAGCTCATCCTCCAGATCTAATAAAATTACAACCCTGTCTTTTAAAGAAAGCTCATACTCCCTCTTAATAGCTTCGTCAATATTCAAAAAATCAATAGACTTCCATTTAGCAGTCTTGAGGGGCTTGTTTTTTCTTAAAAAAATTTCAATTTTAAACTTACTGTGACCAATGGAAAAAGAAATAAATGGTGATTTTTTGAATTATTAAATATTAAATGAATTACAAACTAAAGAAATTGGTGTTCAAATTTTTAATTCTATGTTTTGATTGTCTAAAGTAATTAAAAGTAAAAATTGAATGGATGCAATAGTATCCCGCCTTGGTAGGCACTAAAAAGGAGGTGCAATGGTTATGTCTTAGAAAATTATATATAATTAATAAGTTAGAGATTAAGTCTATTTATTAGGTTCAATATATAATTTGTCATGATGTGGTTGGCCTGCAAAGAGTTAACTTTCAAGTGGTTAGGCTAAACTCTTGATTTTTTTGGTTTCTTTTGATTAAAAAAATTGAAAAATTGAAATATATAAAAAATTGGAGATTATCTTTCAATTAGTTCATAGAAGATGTATTATTTTTATTTACTAATTTTTATATATAAGGTAATATTTAAAACATGGTGCATTAAAATTTCATTTTTTATGTATTAAATATCAATTTTACAATTTCATTTGTATTTTATACATTATATAAATAGTGATGAGAAATAGATGCTTAAGGCAGAACTTAATTTACAATTTTAAAATACAAACTTTGAAATGCATATACTATCTAGTATGACATTTCAAATATATTTGTATTGCATATTTATTTATGGAAAATTTAACTTCAATTTTGTTTGAATGTGACACATATATTTATTTTTTTACTTCTACCAAACCAACATATTTTAATTGTGATGTTGTTTGAAATATATTTTCAATTGACAATTCAAACTCCAAACTTACAATTTACAATTCCAAAATCTGACCATTTTACTTACAACTATAGATACAACTATTATCAATTGCCCACTATTTTATTTTCATCAAAATTAAAATCATAATACACTAAATATTTAAAGTCTCCCTCATTTAAAAAAAATATTGATGGCATAAATTACTCATAAAATTTATCTTTAATTTCTATGTTAAATTAAAACATTGAATAATCAAATATATACTACTTGTTTCCTTATCAACCAATTCATACTAGTACAACATAAATTGTTTGTTGTTTAAAAAAATGTTATAATCAATATTTTAAAATTAGAACATTAATTTAAATATTAACACAAACCTCGTCCATTTAAGAAGAATTTTTGAGGTTAAATAATATTACTTAGCATGATAATATATCAAAAACTAAACTAATGCCTTGAAAGATAAAAGGGAAAACCTTATAACTATTTATGTCATATTATCCATTTTATTCAAACAAGTGTTATTTACTACTATGAAAAACTACTCATGAATAATATGAATTAAAATATTTATCAACTAGTTGCTTCAACAATTTAACTTAAATTAAATATATGAGCCCAACCTTGATTTTTCCTTGTGAAATTAAAAGTCATAAACTTTGGGAAAACAATTTACACAAAAATCACTCAATTATTTTGAACAATTCATACCATTTGATCATGTAAAGTAGTAGAATATATCAAGTTTCTTTCTTTATTTTTTAATTAACATGTATCAATTTTTTTTAGTGGTTCCCACTCGAAGAGTCCCCTGGATTTGTCGGACCTGACTAAAGCTGCCCACTTGTTAGAGGATGAGCTCCTAGTTGAGAAGACCTGTCTGAATAAGGAAGATTATACTTGTTCTAAATGTGATGCTATTATTGTGAACATGGCTACACTAAAAGTGGAGGTGATGGAATTGGAGAAAACAATGGTGCACATCTCCATGTTCAATTCAAAAGTTATGCATAGTTCAACCACCACTTTGTGCATGTTGCAGAAAAAGGTCCTTGGGGAAGATGATGAAAATGAAGGCAGCTATAAGGTTCTATTTAAATTCCTTATTGAAGACTAGGGTAAAATGTTTTCCTGACCACCTTGTTGGTGCCTTTTTGGGTTGTTTTTGTTTAAGTATTTTATATTCTAATACTACTGAAAAATCATTTACCTATAAGGTTTATAGGTGTTTTTGATATTTTAAGTTGCGACTGCTCAATATTGTTAATGTTGCCTTCGAGCTATTTGTATATAGGGTCAACACCCTTGTTTTTCTACTTTAATTATTAAAAACATGCATCAATTTTTTAGTAGATATTTGTAAAAAAAAAATGGGGTGCATGCAATTTCAAATTCATTATAATGGAAAGTTGGTTTTGTTCCGTGATAAATATTTTGTGCCTACATATAGTTCTCGCATGTCATTGTGAATTGCTTCTTATACATGCATTGTGTCTTTGCACATGGTTACACTTTTTTGGTGTCCAATTATACCATACATGTGAAATCCATGTAGCATTCTCATCTACATGGTATGATACTATACATGTGCACTACCTAGTAGCATATATTGCATATATTTTTTTCACTTGTCTAGAACCATATACATCTATCAAATGGTGGCATCCACACCAAATGTTCTTACAATACAATTAGCACCATATGAGTTTGACATCTATCATTATCTTTTCCACAAAGTTAGTGCACCATACATGTCTAGCACATGTTAGTATAACTATGGATCCTATTTTACAACCTATTTGTATGAATCCTTGCTTTATGCATTCCAGAAAATAGTAGAGCCACAAAAAATTCTCATCTCTCTATAATTTTATCATATTCATTCTTGAATAAAATTTGTACATCTTTCATACTTCTTATGCCTATGAGTATTTTATGGTTTTATATATTTAATTTCCTTAATGTATCATGTGGTCTTGTTGCAAAACCAGCTAATTTATAGTATCATCCCCAAATATTTATTGCAATATTTTTCCTATCAAAAGGCCTAAAGAGAATAACCCTTTTAATACATGTGGTGTTGTTGGACAAGATGACATGGTGATAGGGTAATACACATTGACAAAAGTATAAGGTATCCAAACTCAATACTTTATTTATTGGTAGTGAGGTAAAATATAATTTATTTGCATATTTGGGTCCATGGAGTGGAAATGTTACTTAGGATCTAGATGTGAGCATGTAAATTGAATAAATTTAATAATCAAATAAAGTATAGGAATTACTTTTTATTGTAATGGACATAAAATATCTAGTTAAATATAGTTTATAGGGACCTAAGGGTTTATAGAGGGGATTAAATGTGATATAATTTATGCAATCATATGTGAAGACCTAAATAAAATCAAGTTTATAATTCCCATGGGTGTAGGACAATTTGGACACTTTGGCATGACTAGTGAAATGTGACCATGTGGCAACAAAGCATTCATGCATAGGAAAAGATCAAATCATTGAATTCAACACTTTGGTGAGTTGGAATTTACTGGAATTTACTCGAGCTTTGAGGTTTGGACTTAAAATATTACTCAATGTGTGGATAAAATCAAGTTAATTAATACCCTAGTTCTATATAGTCTATTTTCCTAAACTAGAATACATAGTTATAAGGGTCAAATTAGAAGTATACTTATTTTTTATATCCACTTGGAACACTCAAACCTAAAACATGACTAGCATAAAGATGCAACTCAATGATTCAAGAAAATTTAAGAAAAATTTTGAGTACATGCATGGCTCGACAATGAGATAAGTCTAAATTTGAATACAAGCTAGTTATAAAAATTTAAATTCATGACAACTCTTCGGACTAAATAAGATAAAACATATAGGTGAAGGAAAGAAAGAGTAAAAAATATTGTAGATGGGGATTTAGATGGTAAATAATACTTGCATGACTAAGTCAAATCACAAGGTGAGAAAAAAGGGAGGAAACATGAAAACTAGAAGCCAAGGATCAAGGAATCAAACTTGAAAAAAATAAAATGAAAACCACCATGGAAACCATGAAAGAATGAAGTTGACATGCATGTGTTTGAACCAAGGAAAAAAGGAACAAAACCTTTTGAAAAACAAGGAGAAAATATCATAGGTTTAAAAAACATATATTAGATTGGTTATCACTAGACTTGTGAGTAAACAATGTAAAGTCATACAAGGGTAAGTGCACCAAGATGGTTAACAAAAAATTGGACACCATCCCCAAGAAAACCAAAAATTAACATAAAACGTATGAGTTATTTTTTTTTCAAATAACCTGTATGCATTATGGTTAGGAAATTTTGGACCATAATGCATATGGGGTTTTGTTAGTAAAAGTACCGTGTATGCGGTGTTATTAGTGAAAACACCACATACACATTACTAAACCTAATAGTAATGTATATGCGTTATTTTAATGATAAATATCTTTTTTGGGCCTGACTGGGTCCATTCTACCCGTGAACCAATCAAAAAACCCACAACGAGGAAAGCATAGTGCCAAAAACCTGAATGCAATTTGAGACCTATAGGCAAAAAAAGAATACCACGTCATTGGAGAGGTAAGATTACAATTTATTTATGCAATTTTTTGTTTCCTATCTTGAATTTCACTATAGTTTTGTAGTTTTTGATTAATTTTATTTTATTTTGTAAATTTGATATCAGATTCTTAACAAAACAACCCCCCTCAAGGGAACATTCCCCATCAACAAAATATGCCTCATAATCCTCTGATAACCCCTTCCCAAACCACACAAGAGGATTTACTAGGTCGTTTAGCAAAAAATAGGGTTACCATTACCAACCTTGTGGCTAGATTGAAAGCATCTGAACACCTGGACCATGCAGACCTTTCCCAAGCCTAGAAACAATGGTGGATAGTGCCGACAAAGTCTAAAAACAAGTCACTAAATGGTATGCATATAGAAATTCATGTCGCAAATTTTATGCACAAGGTCTCTCATATGATGCTACGAAGAACAAATAAATAAGCAAAGCACAAATATGTTCTCTTTTCACTGATCCCCGAATCCAAGAGACCCTACCTCTTAATTCAAAGAGGTTTTCTATACATTGGTGTAATCACATTGCCATGCAAAAACAATTTTGGGATAGGTGGTGGATGGTCTTTGACCAACCTCCTTGCAATAAATTTGAGGTGCATTTATTTTTTTGAGGGAACTATACTGTGAGTTCATCTTGAATGAGATACCTAATTATTTTGATATGATGGAGTTCCAGGGTAGAGATGGAGGCTCTGCGTAAGATAGACTAGGGGCTTGACATGTACAACATGTTTAGAATCGAGTTCAAAATACTTCAAAACCCTTGGTGCATGTGATGGTCCCTATAGACTTGAAGGAGTCTATGGAGATGGAGACTCTTTAGGCAACTACATCACTAACCGACACCATTATCTAGCATGGGATGCAGTTGTCACATCCTCTTGACCCAGATGATGGTGCATCAGTAGACGATGGTGCTGTATCTACACCACCTATTGGTGGCATTCCCAATGATCACCAATGCCTTCTTTGAGGTATGTTATGGGGTAGATGACACTGCACATGTAGATGGTTTGAGCTATCATCAATGCACACGTTGTGGGGTTAGTTGTGAGGTTGGTTGTCTAGATGATGTGGTCCTCACAAATGACCTCATGCAGTAGGTCTTTGGTAGGCAGGTATGTTGATTTGAATTTATAATATTTTATTTAGTAAATACTTTAAATTTTCAAGTGTAAATATTTAATTATAGTTCAAATTAAACTAATGCAAACATAATTCATTTCAGGATGTAGCAAATTTGGGTACACCATCCACCACACCTATCACAACTCTTGCACCTGTATCATCATCAAAGGTAAAAAATTTACAATTCATGTCAAAATAGAATAATAACTTGAACTCAAATGATTTTTTTAGAATTCATATTATCTGTCTAATGTATCTTTGTGTGGGGTTTGACAGGTGTTGACTGTGGACCAAATTTTACAAGTTCGTGATGCCACAACTACGACCATTTCATTTGGCCTAGAGAGCTATACATTATTCTTCTTTGTACACATCTTGTTTATAGTTTTTATTGAATATGCATCTCATTAAAAATTTAATTAGTTAACTTTATGCTAACATTATATGTTTGTGTATATTAATTATGTTACTCTTTTAGGGTATGTCACCTGTGGATGATATTTCTCCTTTGGAAAGACATACTCAAAGACGCCTAAGTAGAAAAAGGTAATTGAGAATAATTTTAATCAAGATACAATAGTTTTAAGAGCTTACATGTGTTATTGTAGCATGATTTAGATTTTATTTTTTCAAATTATTATGATTATGTACATGTTCGTCTAGATTGATCAAGTCTAACATATTTTATCTTGTACATGTACAACAATGACTAGGATTGTTTACAACAATGATGAATGCACCCGATGATGCATTGGAAGAAGAGATGCAAGAGGTATACATTTTTTAAATTTTCTCAATTTTACGATTATATGCACATGTGCATTCATTGTATTACAATCTTATCATTTTACATACATGGAACATTGATGCCTATTTCATCAACAATGACCCCTCCTAGGACAATAGGAGAACCATCAGAGCCTCTAGTACACATTTATTCTATATTATAAATATTTGTTTAAATAGAAGTAGATATATATTTATAGTTTATGTTGACTTGTATCAATTGTATTTTAACTGGTGTAGCCGCCTTCATGATTTAAGCATAATATAGATCCTCTATCTAAGCGATTTCATAAGACTCTTATTAGTCAAAGGGGTCAAAGGGGGCCATCATTTGCTGAACAAATTTCAGCAAAAAAACCACAACATGAGGTAATCAACAATTCAATTGTAGAGAAATAATAGTACACTATAGTTATTTTGATGTTAATTTGACAACTGTAAATTATTATTGACATAAGCAATATAACTTGTTGTTTGAATTGTTGTTCTACAGGCATCTATAGAGTGACACACTACTTCAAAGAGGCTCAATTTTGATGATCCACCACAACTATAGAATTTTTTAGAGTTATATATTGTTAGTTGTGGCCACTGTATATCAATCTTGAGATGACATATATGCCATTGTTTTGTAAAATTTGTATTGATTTGGCACATATGTCATTTTTGTACATTTTATTGTGTTAGCACATATGCTATTTTTGTACATTTTGTTGAGTTGGCACACATGCCACAATTTTGCAAAACTTTTATTCTACATTTGTATATATATAAAAGATGATATTCAATCTAATTTGTTTGTTGTGTCCATATATTCATACTTTGAACAATTTATTAACATTTTAAGAATTGTTAAGTTGTGAAGAATGTATATTGAGCTCAATAAGAATGGTTATGTTTTGAACCATAGAAACAATAGAATCTAATCTTTTACTTCATCCAAACAAATGCATTTTTTTGAATTCTACCCCATATCAAAGATTTACAGATTGCCATCAGGAAATATAAAGCATTGCAACTGGGGAATATGATTTGATAAGCTTTCTCACATATTGAACTACCCCTTGAAAACTCCTTGCCTCAATCACAATGAAAGTCTTGGATCATTGCAAAATGGCTTCCACTTTTACTAAATTCCTAACAATAGTTAGATCTTTGTTTGATAAATTTTGATCTCAACTATTTCATAGACTTATCTAATCTTTAATATTTAGACTTAGACAACTATTTGGTGTATTTGGGTGACTACTATTTTAATAAGTTAAATGTATATTTGCCTATCCAATCAACAATATGAATATAAACAACAAAAATCTATTTTCTATAATTCATGAGTTAAAACTCTATTGTTTTTACCCTCTATATATCCATGCTATGGAACTGCACTTAAGTTTTAAAAAAAATAGTGTGTGTCTATTTTACCTATTTTTCAAAACATCTTATAATTTTGGTTTGCTGATGTTTTCCCCAAACAATTTTTGTTGCTATGATATAAAGAATTGCAATTGTGGAATATGATTTGATAAGCTTTCTAAAATATTGAATCAACCCTACAAAAGTCCTTGCCTCAATCACAATGAAATTATTGGATCACTTCGAAATGGATTTCACTCATGCAATATCTAGTAAAGGCCCATCATAAAAGTGTGTCCAAAAGCACGTCCAAAGTGATGTGCTTAGGAAAAATCCAACTATTGGAGCATAGTTCTACCTTCATCCTCCACTTTTACTATTTGACTGTTGACTTTTGATCTCAGTTACTTCATAGACAATTGGTATTATCTAAATTCCTAGTGTTGAATTTGGTTTCCTTGGGCAACTTCACAAAATTGTATGATCATTGAGATCAAAAGTTGTACTTAGGCTATCAAAATTAGCCAACAGTTGTGAATAGTTGTGAAAAGTTGTCAATAGTTGTTAAAATATGTCAATAGTTGTGAAAAGTCGTCAATGGTTGTCAAAATTTATCAATAGTTGTCAAAAGCTATGAAAAGTTGTCAATACTTGTCAAAAGTTGTCAATAGTCATGAAAAGTCGACAATAGTTGTCAAAAGTTGTCAATAGTTGTGGAAAGTTGTTAATAGTTGTTAGTAGTTATAATGCAAAGTTGTAAGATAGGGTGAATATTGTTTTGTTTGTCGTATCCATGAAACATTAGGGTGAGTGTTTCTAGGTGGGAATTTTTATGCTAGGTATGGTCCCAGTTGGGTCCCAAGGTCACCCAAACATTCGTCGTCCTATTGTCACGACGCCATCTCTTGAGTGCCCTAAGTTCAAACAATTGCCAAAATTTGATGAGATATTTATCATAATCTAGGCCATGTACAAGTGATCCATTTGAGCCTACAAGGTCATGTTAGGCCCCTCTACAATAACCTATCTCATATTTTGAAGAGAAAGCCATTCTCGTAGGGCAACAATTTTTTTGTTGATACAAATATTGTCAATCACGTGCAATGCAAAGTTGCAAGATGAGGTGAATCTCGTTCTGTTTGTCGTATCCTTGAACCATCAATGTGAACATGTCTAGGTGGGAATTTTTTATGCTAGGAATGGTACGTGTTGGGTTCTCATGTCACCCAAACATTTGCCACTCTATCACGACACCATCTCTTGAGTGCCCTAAGTTAAAATTTTTTTTGAACTTTGACGAGCTATTTCTTGGAATCTGGGCCATGTACGAGTGATTTTTTTGAGTCCACAAGGTCATGTTAGGCCCCTAAACAATAACCTATCTTATATTTTGAAGAGACAAAGCCATTCTCTTAGGGCAGTGATTTTTTCTATTAATGCAAATATCGTCAATCACATGCAATGCAAAGTTGCAAAATAGGGCGAATCTTGTTCTGTTTGTCATATCCACAAACCATTGATGCAAGCATGTCAAGGTCAGAATTTTTATGATAGGCACGCTCCCAGTTGGGTCCCCAGGTCACCCAAACATTTGCTGCCCTACCATCGTGACACCATCTCTTGAGTGCCCTAAGTTAAAAAAATTACCAAACTTTGATGGGATATTTCTTGGAATTTGAGCCATGTAAGAGTAATCCATTTGAGCCCACGAGGTCACATTAGGACCCTTTAAAATAACCTATCTTATATTTTGAAGAGACAAAGCCATTCTCTTAGGGAAACAATTTTTTTATTGATGCAAATATTGTTAGTCACGTGCAATGCAAAGTTGCAAGATAGGGTGAATCTCATTCGATTTGTCATATTCACGAACCATCAACACAAGCATGTCCATGTGGGAAATTTTATGCTAGGCATGGTTCTGGTTGGGTTTCTAGTTTTCTCAAACATTTGGTGCTCTATCGTTGTAGCGCCATCTCTTGAGTGCCCTAAGTTCAAAAGTTTGCCTAAATTTGACTAGTTGTTTCTCAGAATTTGGGCCACATACAAGAGATTTGTTTGAGCCCACAAGGTCATGTTGGGTCTCTCTACAATAATCTATCTTATATTTTGAGGAGACAAAACCATTCTCTTAGGGCAATTATTTTTCTATCGATGCAAATATTGTCAATCACGCACAATGCAAAGTTGCAAGAAAGGGTGAATCTCATTGTGTTTGTCATATCCACCAATTGTCGATGCGAGCATGTCTGAGTGGACAATTGTATTCTAGGAATGGTCTTGGTTGGGTCCCTTGGTCGCCTAAACATTCGTTGCCCTACCGTTGCAGTACCATCTCTTGAGTGCCCTAAGTTCAAAAAATTATTGAACTTTGATGAGCTATTTCTTGGAACCCGGGCCACGTACAAGTGATCCATTTGATCCCAGAGCATCACATTAGGCCCCTCTATAATAACCTATCTTATATTTTGAAGAGACAAAACCATTCTCTTAGGGTAGTGATTTTTCTATTGATGCAAATATCATCAGTCGAGTGCAATGCAAAGATGCAAGATAGGGGGAATCTCGTTCTGGTTTGTTGTATCCACAAACTGTCGATGCAAGCATGTTCCTTTGGGAAATTTTATGCTAGGCATAGTCCTAGTTGGGTCTCTAGGTTTCCTAAACAACTAACACCCTACCATCACTGTACCATCTCTTGAGTTCCCTAAGTTCAAAAAAATTTCAAACTTTGATTAGTTTTTTCTCAGAATTTGGGCCACATACGAGAGATCTGTTTGAGCCCACAGGGTCACGTTAGGCTCCTCTACAATAACCTATCTTAGATTTTGAAGAGACAAAGCCATTCTTTGAAGGCAGTGATTTTTCTGTTGATGCGAATATCATTAGTCGTGTGCAATACAAAGTTACAAGATAGAATAATGCATAAATTACACATTAACAAAATTATAGTGCATGAATGTCAACTAGAATCATAGATACAAAATTTATCACAAAATTTTATTTATGCATTTATAATCATTTGGTCATTTATATATACAAAATTTGTCCCCTAATAGGTAGAAATCAGCTCATAGCCATCTATATACAAAATTTGGCCTCTGATTACATACAAATCAGCTCATTGTCATCTATATACAAAATTTGGCCTTTTATTACATACAAATCAGCTCATGGCCATCATCTATATACAACATTTGACCTCTGAATACATACAAATCAACTCATAGTTGTATATACACAAAATTTGGCCTCTAATTACATACAAATCAGCTCACGCCCGTTGTCTATATACAAAATTTGGCCTCTAATTACATAGAAATAAGCTCATGACCATCTATATACAAAATTTGGCCTCTAAATCACTCTACCCTTTTCTAGAATCAATCTAATGAGCCTTGTGGATCAACTCTAACCCTTATTGTGTTAAGTATTGCCTTGTGGTTAGATTCACAAAATTTCCATAAATTCTTATTGAGCAGTCTACCACGATATTTAATCAACTAAATATTCATTGAAACAACAAGGTTAGAGTAATGAAGAATATGCATGTGCATGTCGCAGTCCTCTAACAACCAAACATCAAATTTCTTCATAGGGTATCTTTGAAGCCATGTTCCTGTTACAACAACAAACCCTATTGGGTACTCAACACCCTCTCCATCAATAATTGTGTTTCTCAATTTTTTTTTGCCTCTATGCAGCAACACAAAAAGTAATTTGTCCCTTCTTCATTGTTTTCATCAATAATAATTGCATACACATGACCTGCATTTTATAGAATGATACATTAGTACAAAAAATAGTGTGAAATGAAATAAAATGAGTTAAAAAATTTCAATAACTAACATTCAACAATACCTAGTGTCACTAAGTTAGATACATGGTCAAAATATAAGGAAATTTCCATCTGGTTCAACTGTAGTGGTTTAGGAAGCTGATATGTATCAGTTGGAACTAAAGGTCTACAAGACCATCCATCAACCCACTCATATGATTCACAATCATCCTACATTAAATCCATACATGAGGAGAACAAACATACCATCTATCTAGTATAAATAATTGGTGAGCTTGTTTCTAAGCTTCTAAATGAGTGCAAGTCACTTGATCTTGTAACTGTGAAACAATCTACATAACTTGCAATATCAGATTCATGTATCAACTAAAAATATCTAGAAATAGTAGAATTACCTTGATTACTTGGTCCCATTTTTGAGTTACACCCTTGCACAATGGTTATTGCATTTGTTAAATTAGCACCACCTTCATACTTAAGTTCTCCTCTAGCAAGAGCTCTTTTTAAACATGCACCCACACCATCGTGCTCTCCCTTTCCATGTCCAGCCTTAGTAAAATTCCAAAAAAATTGTATACTAGTCCTCATATGCATCCTACTCAACCAATAGAACATCATTGCATTCTTGAATTGTGGTGTGTATTTATCTGACCATATGATGTGTTGGTTGTGTTTGATATTCCTTTCCCTTCAATTCACATAATAGAGTTGAAAGTATCCTTGCACAAAGTGTGTCGAATGAGTACGATCGTCACTTATGTAGAAGTGATATTCTCTTACTATCTTTCTATCCCGCTATGTGCTATCATGTGCATGCATGAACGCTATGTGTACAAAAATAGTTACATGTTGAGAGTGGTAATATTGACATTGCACTTTATTTTGAGGTTGTAGCATATAATTCTCTGCAAAATACACAATAGAGATGATGGTACGAAGAGGAAATGTATCCTTACATATCTTGAATTGCTCATCCAACCACTATGCTATATGTGTATGCATTATGTAGTCATAAACTAGTTGCTCCTAAAAAATACTCATAAACTATGCTACAGGTATATCTTGAGTCATCAACTCACATCTCTTCAACTCTTTTCCATCTTTAACCCCATATGTGATCGACTTGTATTTTCCATAAGAGACTAGTGTCTTTCCAATTTCATGTGTACTCTCTAAATGTATACATTTTTGTAACTTTTGCAAACCACCACATATAGAACATGAGTCTTTCAAACACATAATCTTATAAAAGTTACAACCATCGTCTCTTTGACATAATAAACTTGAAGTAAATTCTCTTGATGACTTCAGAGGTGCTTGTATACCACATTCCTACAAAACATTGTTAGTGTGCAAAGTACAACATATATGACAATATATATCATAAAGCAAGGAAAATTCAATACACATTCTACAACAACACGTAGTGCGTGCATGATTTATCTTAACATAAAAGAATTTTTATATTTCAAATTTTTTTTGGCTAATTCTTATTTGAGGATATGTTTGAATGAATTTCTTGAAAAAATGTGTTTGAGTCATATTCAAAAAGTACTTTGTATGTGGCTCACGATTTCTTGATCTGATTCTCCTTCTAACAATATCTCTTTGATTGGGTGAAACTCTTGTGTTTTCATGCCGATTTTTTTTAATTAATTGTCTTAATGCATCAACAACAACTTTGTCTTTTCGTGGAAGTCTATCTGAAAATGCCCAAAGAGAATAGGATCCTCAAGTTTGTCACACCTCCCTAAGGCATGGTGTAGTGTTGTTCTACTTATCTTTAATGACTTACTTGTTTTGCTTATTAAATGATACTTTTTAGTTTGGTTTCTCATCATGGTTGATGTAAGAACATGTTGAGTAACATTTTCATCTTTAGAGAATGATTTTAAACCAATTTCTTGATAAGCATCAAATAAATTTCTCACCACAGTTTTTTCACCATCATTTTTAGATGATCTTAAGCCATTGATTTTCTTTGTCTCTCTAAAATTAATATTTCTTATCATTTCAATAATTAATTGGCATCTTGCAGTTTTATTTAAGCTCTCAAAATAATTTTTCCATATTTTATTAATCATTCTTTGACAAGTGCATTGGGAAATTTTATTAGACATTGATTCAAAATATTTTTATCAATGTCAATTATATACTTTGGTTTTCTACAAATAATGCTAGGAGGTGTTAATATTGTTGCATGTTCTTTTCTTGCATTATGTATATTTATTTGATCATTTATTAGCACTTCTTCTTGGTTTGCATTTAATTAATTTGATCCATGTAATTGAGTTGGTGTAGATGGCGTACCTTCTTCTCCCAATTTTCTCATTTCACGTAGTCTTTTCATGCTCTCCCTCTGCCTTTCCTTTGTTGCCTCTTGTGATTCAATGGTTCCTCACTTGTTCCTTTTGGTAGTGATTATGAATTTCTCTAAATAACATCATATATGTTTTTTATTTAAGGAAAAAATAGGTTTTGACAGGACCCAAAACCCTTAGATTTTACTAGGATTTGGAACCCACAATACAACACTAACAAGAGGAATAATCATAAAAAACCAGCAACCCAACCTCATCCAAGACAAAACATACCAACATCTTTCACATGCACAAGGATTTTACAAAGGCTCTCTTAACCTTCAACAGATTCCATGGGTGTTTCCAGGCACCCATAACCTTCAAAAAACAACATATTACAACAAATATTCATACATTCACATTCTGGACATATAGGGTTTTGAAAGGCTCCCCTAACCTTCAACCTAGGTTTTAGACTGGCACCCAAAACTAGCAGAGTAGGGTTTTCCTAGGCTCCCTTAACCTATAACATAGTCCTCAGGCTACCAAGCACAAAACCCGTCCTTAACCAAAAACAACAACTGGCTAGATTGGGCCCTTGAAAACTACTAGCTTCTAGCCCGCCTGTGGGTTTTACAAGGCTCCCACAACCTTTCGAGATGGGTTTTATAATGGCTCCCAAAACCAGCAGGAAGAATTCCATCACCATCCAACATCTGATCAAAGTCCACCTTCCATCACAATACCTCTCCACCTCTATAGGAGATGGATCCACCTCAATAGGATCTAAAAAGACAAAGACCATCAAGATAAATAACCAAGCTTCAAACCACAAAATAGAGTCCAGCAACCAAAAAACCAACTCATAAAGCTTAGTTGGAAAGAAGGGTTTTGACAAGTCTCCCAAAACCCTAAGCAAAAAGATGGGCCTAATCCAAACAGACTCCATGCAAACTAGCTCCACCAATATCTCCACCTCTATAGGAGAAGAGGGAAAGAAACCCAACAATAGGGAGAAAGACATGAAAGAACACCCAACCTTAAATAACAAGGCATCCCAAGCCCCCGAAAAGAGCCATCCCACAATACTCAACCCACAACTCTTCTCCTCTATAGAAGAATGGTCCACCTCAATTGGACAAATTGAGAGAAATGGAAAGATGATAGCCTGAAAGTAACCAGAGAAGCTCTTAAAAATAAAATAACCAGAAATGCACATGAAAACTACAAGAGGAAACCCTAAAAAGCCACACTAAAAAAACACAAGGACCTCCCACACAGAGGCTCCCTACAACACCAACTCCTTTCCTAAGGGTGATAGATAGCCCAAGGGGAGAGGAACAACCAAAAAATCGACAGAAAAACCAAGCCCCATAAACTCCACTTGGATCCCAAACAACCCCCTCCCTCTAGGGCTCGATCACGTGAGTCGACAGTATCCACATGTATTAGAGAACCCCCTCACTCTAGGGCTCCATCACGAGAATCAACAATCCCCACAAGCAGTAGAGAACTCACATAATCCAAATGCCCCCAACTTCACCAACACCTTCACCTTCTCCAAAAGAAAAAGAATCCCCACTACAAACACCAACCACAAAAAAAGACAACTAACACCGGGTGCATCTCCCACTGAGAAAACCAACCACTGGGCAAGAAGAGACGCAACAACAAAGAGGGATGGAACCAAAACCACCCCCAAATCCATCCACAACAAAGCAGCCAACAATGCCCTTGATCAAGCAGAGGGGACACTGATCAATGCCATCAAACACAAAAGTCATGGGTAGGATCCATATGCCCTCTAGTACTAAAGCTGAAAGCACCCAGATCTGATGGTCATTGCATAACCTCCACCGTGGCCACAAACCAACCGTTGGAAAGAGGAAAAACCCTAGCAAAGAGGGCTTTCCTAGTCCCAACAACCAACACACTCCACAAAATGAAGTAGGGGGAACCTCCATGAAGCCCACCATCTCTTCCAACCACCCAAAACCACGCTCAAGTTTGGCAAAAAGGGAACCCCTGTGCAAAGCACCCAACCATCCTCCCACAAATCACACAAACACGAATAGAGCCAAGTGATCAAAACAAGGCCGAACCTTCCAAACAAGGTAGGAGAAGAGATCTTTGTTTGGATCTTCACAACCTCCTCCAGAGGCGCCTTTATTTGAAATCTGCCCTCCTCCTTGCTTTCCACTCATCACTCTTCTATTATGGGCCCCAATTAGAATTATAACTAAATAACATCATATATGTTAGTTATATTATATAAATTAAACAAACAAAACGTTTCATTAAACTATGGAAATCAATGAATTTGACAATCAAAAGCATAAATGAACCAAAAAAACATTAAAAATATCAAACTAATAATGCATTTAAATCATATAAAACAAAAGTAATCATACACTATCTAAGAATGTTGCGGGTAAAGACAGTTTCAGTGGGTCCTTCACCAAAAATTGTGTTTTTTCAGTTGTTATGAAACCACCTATAGTGTCAAAAACCTGTTCAGGTTCTTCTTATAAAAAGAACCCATATGAGTTATTGACAATATAGACAAAGGGAGAGGGATTATTGTAGTGTTTATAATGCCAATAACCCGTACACTGTTTTGACACTAGAGACATGAGTTTATAGTGAAAGAAAACCATATGGGGTATGACACTATAGACTAAGGGAGGGGGAATGTTGCAATGCCTATAGTGGCAATAACCCATACACGGTTTTGACACTATAGAAATGAGTCTATAGTGAAAGAAACCTATACAAAGTATTGACACTATAGAAGAAGGGATAGTAGTGCAACATCTTTAGTCACAAAAAACTATATGGGTTATTGACCCTATACACAAAGAGAAAAGAGAGAAAGAGGGGAAGGGAGGTTGAGAGAAAAAGAGAGAGGGGGGGGGGGGGGGTGGAAGGAGGGATGGAGAGAGATAGAGAAAGATGGAGAGAGGGAGAGAGAGGAAGAGAGATAAATAGAGTGAGAGTGGAAGATAGATAGATATAAAAAGAGGTAGATGTTGGCTTGATGATGATTGTAATGTATTCATCATTTATTGTCATTGATGAAACACTCTCACACACATATGTGACAACACTGACTACCGGTGTAACTTCAATTGGTTTACACTTCTAACCGGTATGTTTAAGGTTTATCTCTAAACTGGTACTTTGTGTCAACCAGTATGTACCTATGAGATAACCTGAGATAACACCATATTGGCATCAGAATCAGAATGAAGATAAAGGAGAAGATCTAGTGAAGATTCCATAACAACGGTTAATTTTCAATCGGTATTAAACTTCTCTAACCGGTATCTATTTTTGTGATGAGTTACTAGCAATGTTTGTTTGGCGGTCATTTTTGTGATGAGTTATGATTATATGTCTAGATTCACTGCACCTAGGAAGTTGTGTTCCTATGGACGACATAAGGATTGTATGTCTATTTAAGACATTGTAGTAATAGTCAAGTAGAAGATAGAGAGTTGTCATGTGAAAAGAATGAAAAAGCTTTTGTTAAGAAGTGATAAATGTTAAGATGTAGAGTAGAATTTAATATACTTAGAAGGATCTGATCAAGCAAGTCTTGTGCTACTCAAAATAGATCATGCTACTCTTGTTGTTTTCTAATCATTACAACGGGTGCAAATCCCTTAACCGGGTAAGCTCTAATGAGCTTCATTGTACAAATCCTCTAACAAGGTGATCCATTAGTTTGGATTCTCAAATCCTCCAACAAGGTTACTCCTAACAGGGTAGTACTCTTAATAGGGTATAAGCTTCTAATCAAGCTTGGAATCTCTAACAAGATTCGCTCCTAGCAGAGCTCTTTGTAAGGCCTTAACCGGTCAGTTTTCTATTACTGCAGATAGTTAACTAGTGAGTTCCATCTCATCATGGTTTTTACCTATTTGGGTTTTCCACGTATAAACACTTGTGTTATGATGGATGTTTTACTTTTTGTGGATGCTGTTATTTCATTTTGGATAGCATGTATTTTGTTTAACCACTTGGTTAAGAATATCTATAGATTAGTATTCAAAGTAGTGTGTGTTTTGGAGTCACTGATTCACCCCCCCTCTTAGTGCTTTTCAAGTCCATCAATTGGTATCATAGCCCAGCTTCTTTGAAGCCTAAATGCTTAGAAGGGAATCTTGAAACTACCATGGGGGACAAAAGCTACTTTGAGATGGTTAGAGAACTAGAAGCCAGTAGAAATGAAGTTGAAACTCTTAGGGGTAAACTGAAAGCTTTTCAAGTCAAAAGGAGAGAGCTATCTGAAAAACTGTTAGAAATATCCGATAATAGTTCTTTAGATGAAGCTAATATTGATGCCTTATCAGAAGAAGTTGAAAAGTTGTAGGGTGAGAAACTGAATCTAAGAAGAGAACTAGAAGGTCTCACTATTCGCATGTGTCAGGAGCTAGAATCCAGAAGAGCTACTGAAGATCTTATCAAAACAAAAGATCAAGAGATTCAAAATATCAAATGGGAACGAGACACTATGCATGAGGATTTAATAACTGAAACAAAAGAAAAGGAGAGCTTAAAGTTAGACCTTGAGTTGGCATCATCCCTGAAAGAGAATTTTTCTACACATAATGGAGACCTTGTCACTAAATTTTCTGAAGCCAATGAGAAATTGGAAAAGTTTGCCAAAAGTTCTACCATGCTGGAAGAACAAATTCAATCACAGAGAATGAAGGGTGATATCTCTGGACTTGGATTTCACACAACTGTGAAAGGTGAATCCTCCGGTACAAAGAGCAACTATCCAAAGAATAAAAATGCATCTAAAGTCAATAAGACTACCGGAAAGAAAGGTTTCAAACCTATCTGTTTTGTTTGTCATAAGCCTGGTCATACTGTAAATGTTTGTAGGAACAAACCTATGAGAAATGCAAGTTATAATACCAATACTAGGCATGTATCAAGAAAGTTTGAAGGAAATTGCTACATCTCTAGAATGTATGGGAATAAGCATATTGAGTGCAGATATGGTGCAAACAATCCTGTACCACACATGCATCCTAGACCATACGGTGACCGAACAAGAAACTATGATAACCAGGTGAACAGGAACTGGCAAAGATCCTACGACAACAATTTTAGTCCATTTAAGATGGAAAAGGTAACAAGTGTGGTGTGTACCTTTTGCAATAAAGTTGTTCATGTGGCTATGAACTGTAGAAAAAGATCAGGAAGAGGAAATGCAGGACCTTGGAGATCATTTGGTATGGTCTGTTATCACTGCAACAAACCAGGACATCTGGCTAAGTTTTGCAGAACAAGAAACAAAAAACCGGTCAACTCCTCTAAGGATAAAAAAGGCAAGTAGAAGGTTGATGTTGAGGAAACAAGAGAATACATGAATCGGACATGGAAAAAGAAGAGCGAAGAAGTGCTTGCAGAAGAAATCACTCCTTCACCTAGTGAAGTGTAACGGTAAAACATAATTTGGACCCCTTTGTAGAATTAGCGAGAATTTTTTTTTTTGAATTTTGGTGACTTTTTTTTGTGTTGGCGTGTTAATCAACTAGTATGTCACTTAAGTGGCGAAATTAGGGTTTTTAACCTAAAAGTATGAGCATTTATTACGGTCGGTAAAAAGTATAAAAGCAAGTTTTACCTTATCATTTTTACCCTAATCCTTTCAAAAAGAATTGAAGCAATTGCAGAAGAAGAGCAAAATAGTCTTGATGTGAATTATCAAATTGCTTTGAGATTGAGAGAAATTAAGCTGAATTGGTAGCTGCAGAGAAGCAAATGAGAGTGCATTTGAACAATTCAACTAGGAAATGGAGCGACATACAAGACATTAGGTATTTCTTTGAACTTCATCTTGAATCTTGTTTATCTTCAAATGGAATCTACATCTAAACTTGTAGAGAGATTATTAATCACTGTTGAGCTTGAAGAAGTTGTAAAGGCAGAGAAAATTATGTCTTATAATGCATTATCGCAAGTACCAAGTGGAGTCGTTGTCCAATGTGATTTGTCCAGCTATATAGATTGCAAAATTGAGGATATGGGAACTCTTCACATCTATACTCAGCTGAAATCACTCTTTGATGAGGAAGGAAAGATAAAAACTAAGTATGCTAGGGTTTTTGAGAAAGTATTTCATAATGCTACCTACCCTCTTGCGGATTTTGAAGAAGAACACATAAGAATAATTTTGAGTCAAGTACATGGAGAGAATATGTATCTGGAAAGGACTCATACAATTACCAAGGAAGCCATTAGGGATGTAACGGGTTATTGTTCAACTGGTAAAATTCTCAAGTTAAGGAAAATCACAAAAGATACAGTCTTCAAGCTAACCGGTTCCACCTCTGATGGGCGTGCTTTCTCTGTTAACAATATCAGAGATCCTGCGGTGAAGCTTGCAGTAATGGTAATAGGCTACAAAGCATTTTACTCCAGTAGACTTAACAGTGTACCGTCTGCAACAATTTATACAGCATACAGTATGATTATTGAAGATGAAAACTATGATATCTATGAAGCTATCAGAGTCCAACTTTTTCTAAATTTGAAATCCGTCAAAAGGACAATACTCAAAAATTTAAGTTTGGTCAGCTACTAGCTGGGTTATTTTTCTATTTCTAGAATTTTCTACCTAGTATAGGTGACATTGAATGGTCCAAAGAACAACCAGTCAATGCTTAGATAAGAAATAACATTAAAGCTGTGAAAAATACCTTTTCGGCTGCACCAACATATACTTCAATGAATTTCAGAAGAAAATGAGCATGAGGATGAGGCTACCAGAAGATGTAGTAAGGCATTTTGAAAAAGACATAATCTTCACGGTTACAATTGATTTTTGCTTAATGCAAGCAAGAGAACCTAGAGAGGAAGAGATGGAAGAAATGAGCTATGAAGTCAATGATGACTTACTGGTTGGCTATGCTAATACTCTGTTAGAATCGCCTTTAGACAAAAAGAAGGCAAAATTGAATATTCTTGCAATCCAAGCTGCACCTACTGAAACGAACACTGAATTTGGAGCTAAAGCTAAAGGAAAGAAAAAGAAAAGTGAAGAAAAATCTCCTAAAAAGAAGACTACAAGGGTGACTCGAAGTGTCCTAAGCAAAAAGGAACAAGGACCCAAAATAACTGAGAAAAAGGAGAGTGTACCAGAGAAGAGAAGAAATAGGAAATTGATCATGCAACCAGAATCTGAGGGAACAGAGTCTGATGAAGAACCTAAGAAGGCGAAAGCAACTGGCAGAATGTCAAAAAAGGCAAAGGTAGTACCAAAGGTAATTACACCTCTAGAAATTGCCTCCTACAAACCTGAAACCATGTTTGAAAGAACAATGAAAATGTTGGGAAGGAATAGGTTTGAAAATGTTAACGAACATTATATGATTCTTTTACTATAGATGAGTAGAAGCAAATACACCAACATGCAATAAACTTGTTGAGTCATTACAGTAGATATCTGCATGAATTAGAAAAAGATATTTCAGTATCCTTGTATAATACTTTGTTAGAAAAATGGGAAGAAGCCACTCAGCTAGATAAGGAAATTATTGATGAAATATTTGTACAATATTTTCCCACATTGTCATCAGATGGAATTAGTGCTTTGACTGAGGAATAAAAAGTATATTTTGATTTTAAAATTAGAAGATTGAAGCTTCTTAATGGAAAAAGAGCAGTTATTGAGACAAAAACTCATCAACTAGCCTATCAAATCAAACAAAGGATAGATGCCCTTCAAACTATCGATAAGGATGAATCTGTAGATGATGTTTCTCTAATAGAATTGGACATAGAGGAATTTGTCCCAGATGATATAGTCTTCTCAACCGAGAAGAAGGATGACTCAGTTATTCATATTGATGAGGACATTAAGGATTCAGTAGACCTATCGAAAGATATTAATGCACCTGATATGGATCTTCCTTCAATCATAGAAGTACAAAATACAACAGGTGATCAACCGGCTACTCAAACAGAGAAAGTCAGTATACCAACAACTAAACAACAAGAGACACCTCAACTGGAAACTAAACAACAAGAGAAACCTCAACCGGAAAATGAAAAACTGGAGAAACCCCAATCTCCACCGGTCATTGAGATCACTCAAAAGGAGATCACTAAGGAAGCTATTACACAAAAGGCAGAAGATAAAATGGAAGCAAATATAGAAAGAGAGATCATTAAGTGTATATCCTCTGATAAGGGAAAGCAAAAACTGCTTGATGATGATGTTGATGAAGACTCTTTAAGTATTTTGGGACCTATTAATATGAATACCCTGAGTGCTTCTGAAATGATGAAGTTTGTGCGTATGATGGAAGGTCATGCACATAAGAAGAAGATGAAAGAACAAAGAATTGAGGCAGAGACAATTCAAAATGCTGTAGACATCTTGTTTGGATTACTACCGGAAACCTCTATCGCACATCTTCGCACTCCTATCAACAAACTCGACCAGTTAGTTGTAGAGGCATCTGATCAAATCAAAACACTTGAAGATGCTGCTCAAATGTCTATTGAAAAGAGCCATAAGAAGGCATATAGAGATAAGCTAGAAAAGCACATTGAGAATAGAAAAATGACTTTATCTCATAATGGTAGTCTATTGAAGAAAGCCATTGAATCTGGAGGAAAGTATCTTGCCTCTACCTCCAATGTTACTTTCTTTTATTCTGATATTTCTAAAAATCAAGCTGAAACTGAGTAGGAAATAGAAAGGTTATGTAAGGCATATGTCCCACTCCAGGACTCTATTCATGTCTTTAACCAGTCTATAGATGAACTGCATGACAAACTGATCAGGAATGATAATGAGAGAGCTAAGAGATTCCAATCTCTAAGAGAGCTCAAGAATCAGCTCACCTCATAGATTGACATTCTTCAGAGAGCCTACTCTCATGCTGAAGCTATTCTTGCTACTCCGGAAATGTGCTCACTTGATTTAATGGAGGAATTCTATTCTCAGCTGCTGTCTACATCAAAGTATACGAATCACATACTGGAATCATGGTAGAATGCTCTATCTCAGATGAAACAAAATTTCAACCATATTTTCATGAGAATTCCTAATGCATGACTTTGTTTTCAAAAGTCATATATACTGAACTTTTGATACAGACTTTCTCTCTCTCTCTCTCTCTCTATATATATATATATATATATATATATATATTGCTTTATCATTTTGGCATTGCTGTCAAAGGGGGAGTAATAATAATATGTATGTATGTGTGTTTGTTTTTGACAATTTTGTATTTATGCATACACTAAGGGGGAGTACTATAATGTTACATTCAAAAGGGAGCTTGAGCATATATATGTAGATATGTTGTATGCACATTTAGCAGTATTGTAAATTACTCAAAATTTTCTAAGTGTAGCCATCAATGCCAAAGGGGTAGATTGTTGACTTGATGATGATTGTAATATATTTATCACTTATTGTCATTGATGAAACACTCTCTCACACATATGTGACAACACTGACTATCGATGTAACTTCAATTGGTTTACACTTCTAACCGGTATGTTTAAGGTTTATCTCTAAACTGGTACTTTATGTCAACTGGTATGCACCTATGAGATAACCTGAGATAACATCGGATTGACATTAGAATCAGAATGAAGATAAAGGAGAAGATCTAGTGAAGATTCCATAACAACGTTTAATTTTCAACCGGTATTAAACTGCTCTAACTGGTATCTATTTTTGTGACGAGTTACCAGCACCATTTGTTTGGCAGTCATTTTTGTGATGAGTTATGATTATATGTCTAGATTCACTACACCTAGGAAATTGTGTTCCTATGGTCGACATAAGGATTGTATGTCTATTTAAGACATTGTAGTGAACCGTCTTTAAAAAATAGTCAAGTAGAAGATAGAGAGTTGTCATGTGAAAAGAATGAAAAAGCTTTTGTTAAGAAGTGATAAATGTTAAGATGTAGAGCATAATTTAATATACTTAGAAGGATCTGATCAAGCAAGTCATGTGCTACTCAAAATAGATCAAGCTACTCTTGGTGTTTTCTAATCATTACAACGGGTGCAAATCCCTTAACCGGGTAAGCTCTAACAAGCTTCATTGTACAAATCCTCTAACAAGATGATCCATTAGTTTGGATTCTCAAATCCTCCAGCGAGGTTACTCCTAACAGGGTAGTACTCTTAACAGGGTATAAGCTTCTAATCAAGCTTGGAATCTCTAACAAGATTCGCTCCTAACAGAGCTCTTTGTAAGGCCTTAACTGATCAGTTTTCTATTACTGTAGATAGTTAACTAGTGAGTTCCATCTCACTGTGGTTTTTACCTATTTGGGTTTTCCACGTATAAACACTTGTGTTATGGTGGATGTTTTACTTTTTGTGGATGCTATTATTTCATTTTGGATAGCATGTATTTTGTTTAACCGCTTGGTTAAGAACATCTATAGATTAGTATTCAAAGTAGTGTGTGTTTTGGAGTCACTGATTCACCCTCCCCTCTCAGTGCTTTTCAAGTCCATCAGTAGAGAGGGAGATAGATATAGAAAGAGGGAGAGAGGGAGATAGAGAAAGTGGGAGAGAGAGTAAGAGAGAATAATAAGGAGAGAGGGAGTTAGGAAAAAAAGGGGAAGAGAGAGAGAGAGAGAGAGAGAGAGAGAGAGAGAGAGAGAGAGAGAGAGAGGGGGGGGGGGGGAAGGGAGGTTAAAAGAGAGATAGAGAAAGAGGGAGAATGAGGAAGAGAGTTAGGGAAAGAGGGAGGGAAGGAGATAGAGAATGAGGGAGTGAGGGAACTCTCCCTATCTCTCTCACACACTCTCTCAATCTATCTCCCCCTCTCCATGTTCCTCTCTCTCTCTCTCTATCCCTCTCTCTATTTCTCTACCTCTCTATTCCTCTCTCCCTCTTTCTCTATTTCTAATAATCTCTCTTCTAAATCCCCCCTCTCTCTCTCCATGTCCCCCTCTCTCCCTGTCTCCTTTCTCTATCTCTCTTTCCCATTCTCCCACACACCCTCTCTCTCTCTCTACCTCTTTTTATATCTCTCTCCCTCACTCTCCTTTCCTCCACCCCCCTCTCTCTCTCAACCTTACTCGCCCCTCTCTCTATTTCTCTCACTCTCAACCTCCCTTCCCCCTCTTTCTCCATCTCTCTCCCTCACTCTCCCTCTTTATATCTCTCTCTCCCTCCTTCCCTCTCAACCTACCTCACCCATCTCTCTCCCTCCCCCCCCTCTCTCAATCTTCCTTCCCCCTCTTTCTCTATCTCTCCCCCTCACTCCCCCCCTCTCTCTCTCTCTCTCCCTCTCTCTCTCTCTCTCTCTCTCTCTCTCTCTCTCTCTCTCTCTCTCTCTCTCTCTCTCTCTCTCTCTCTCTCTCTCTCTCTCTCTCCCCCTCTTTCTCTATATCCATCTCCCTCTCTCTCCCTCTCCATATTTCTCTCCATCTCTCCCTCTTTTTCTATCTATCTCTCTCCCTCACTCTACTTTCCTCCACCCCCCTCTCTCTCTTTGTATCTATCTCTCTCTCAACCTCCCTTCCCCCTCTTTCTCCATCTCTCCCCTTCACTCTCCCTCTCTCCCTCTTTCTATATCTCTCACCCTCTCTCTCAACCTCCCCCCTCTTTCTATATCTCTCTTCCTTGGTCTCCCTCTCCCCCTCTTTATCTATCTCTTCCTCTCTCCCCCCTCTCTCTCTCAACCTCCCTTCCCCCTCTTTCTCCATCTTTTTCCCTTGCTCTCCCTCTGTCCCTCTTTCTCCCTCTCCATCTCTCCCTCTCTCTCTCTCTCTCAACCTCCCTTCCCTCTCTTTCTCTATCTCTCTCCCTTACTATATCTCTCTCTCATTGTCTCTCTCCATCTCTCTCACAACCTCCCTTCCCCCCCTCTCTCTCTCCCCCTCTTTCTCTATCTCTCTCTCTCTCCCTCTTTCTCTATCTCTCTCTCTCTCTCTCAACCTCCCTTCCCCCTCTTTCTCTATCTAGGTATATAAATATATGTGTCTGTACTTATATCAAATTATATATGAATATATTTTATGTTAACATATGTGAATTTTAAAGAACATAACCCATACGTGTTATGATGGAAATAAAACTGCATAAACATTATTATTATGTACAAAAATCCATACACATTATTCTAACATGTATGCGTTATTTTAATATTAAAAACCTGTGTGTGTTTGGCCTTGTACTTAGCCTTGGATAACAAGGCTGAGGCTTGGGAGCTTTATTTCCCTACTTTTTACATGTTTTCTTCTTCCAATTTGGTTTCTTAACTTCATTGCCATCAGTTTTACAGGTTATCAAGTGGGTATTTATAAAACTGCCACCATAATTTCACGCATCTTCTGAGCTTTCTAGCCATATATTTTTTAAAAAATTTGAACGATGTTAACATATTAATCTTGAATTTCTTTTACCAGTGTCTCCAAATATCTTAGAGATAGACGTGTACTATTTTTTTAATAACTTTTGAAGTGCTTGTCCAAATTTGAAAACTATTAAATATTATTGTTCTACACTTTTAAAAAAATTAAATTTTTGATTATTTTGGTGCAAGTTATGTGATGCGCATGAACAGGTATCTAATTTTCAAGATGTGTTCACTTTGAAAAATCATAAGAAAAAAATACTAAATAAAAAACTATAAAATAATACACAATTCTAGTTCTCTCTCTTCAATATATTTCTACCAAAGGGTTTTTCAAAATACTAAATGCAACTATAATTTTTTTGATGCGCACGTTAGGCACTATGCTATGTTTTACTGAAAAAATAGGAACACTTTTGTGTGCACAAAATATTTGACCCACTTAATCTTATCCAATTTTAAAAAACCTTAGTAGTTTGGAAACTAGATTCATAGTACTACAATCTTTGTTCTTTGGGTATCTTCAAATTTTTAGTGGATGAGTCTCAAATTGCTCCTCCAAGTTCAAGTTTAGCTGATTTCAGAAAAAAAAAAGGTGTCCACTTATACCCCCCTTTTTGTTCACCATCTTGGTGCACTTACCCACACATAGTATAAAATGCAGGAGTTGAATTTGAAGAGGGGGTGCCTAATTTGCAATGGAAAATTAGAGTGTGTTGCACAAGTGACAACATGATACATGGTACCATTGACAATTTCACCAAAGTAGGAAAAATGCATATTTTAGTGAGAAACTAAAGAAAACATAGAGAAACAAGCAACTTGGATGAGGTCAAACATGAAAATGGGTGAAATATAGAGGTTTCCTAGAGCTTGGGACTTGACTATCATAAGGGAATTAAAATAAACCTCCCTCTATATATAGTAGGATACCATTAATGTTATTCAAAACAACACTTTCTAAGATGCAAATTTAGCCAATGGCAACCAAGTTTCAGAACCAAATTTTTGCATTAGAGATCATTATACAACTTAAGATATAATCATTATATTATTTTTCATTAGATTTAATTAGACAACTAAGAGATAATTAAAATATGAGAACATTTTAAAATAATAATTATATTATAATAGATCACATGCTTTTATTTATCTAAACTCTTATAAAAAAATTTATTTTGACATATATATACAAATTAGCTTGACATTACAAAGGTTTTTCATTATAATCAATCCAACAAACCATGTGAACATGAAATATTGAGTATCACCTTGTGGTGAGACTCACAAACCTTCCATAGGTTCTTATTCAATGGTTTACCTTCACATTTGATCAATTGAGTGTTTGATGTCACAACAAGGTTAGAATGATGAAGAATCTTCCTATATTTGTAAAATTATCTAAAAGACACACATAAAAATCTTCATTGGGTACCTTATAATACATGTTCCATTAACAACCATTAATCCTAAAAGATATTCAATATCTTCCCTATTTATGATGGGGGCCTCCAGTTTTTCTCCTCAACACAATTACACAAGTAATAATTTGTTCCTTATTCATTTGCAATAAGTACATAAAAAATGCACTACATTGATTTGTGCATTTAATTAAATGAATTTTATCAACAAAAAAACTACAAAATAAGATGAAATACTAAATTTTATTAAATTATGCATTTATAATACGTAATTAAGAACTAGATCTGATATGTGGTCAAAGTCAACTAATGATTATATCTTGAGTTTTAGTTCTCTTGGAAGTTGATACATCTCAAGTGGGCATAGATTTATTGTACACCATTCGTCAACCCACTCTTTTGACTCACACTCATTCCAAGCCTAATCTATACATGGAGAATAAAAGCATGTCATTTGCCTTGTATCAATAGTCTGTGAACCTACATTTGAGCTTCTAAAAGAGTGGAGCTCACTCAATCCTATAAATGTACAATGATCCTCATATTTTTCAATTACCAACCAAAAAAATCTACAAACTATAGGCTTATCTTCATTACTTGGACCCATTGTAGCATTATACTATTCAATGAGAGATGGTACACTTATCAACTTTACACTATCTTTGTACTTCAACTCTTCTTGTGCTAAGCCTCTATTAATAAAATAAATGCCCCTCCACCATCATGCTCCCCCATTCCTTTCCCGACCTTTGTGAAATTCCATATATGTTGAACACCAATCATCTTATCCATCCTACTCAACCAATAAAACATGCATGCGTTCTTGAATTATGATATTGTAGTTGTATAACCATATAATATTATAATTAAATATAATGTTCCTATTAGTGAATACAAAGGGAGATTTCCCTATATAATACCTAAGTCTATGACTATCTAATAATTGAGATATTGCCTAACATAGATATTCTCACATTAAGTTCAATAACACATAAAAATTCATAGCAATTTGGCACAATTTATTGACATTATGCATTGTTGGTCTTGAGAGCACATATTCCTACTTCAAACAAAAGAAAAAGTACTAAAAGAAAATTACATTTGTTCAAATTTATATGTGATTATATCTGATGAAAATGAGGTTTTTTGACTAGTGCCATCGTAGGTTATAGAGTAGTAATTAGGAATCAAACCAACACAAAAACACCAATTAGATTGTAGACTATAGGGTTCCTAATATTAATGTATTACATTGATATTCCTAATTAACATATGATTTGAATTCTAATTTCAGATCCATAACATTTCACCCAATCCCTTATATCTTGTTTAAAGCCATTTAATCTTTTCCTTGAAAATATGGAAAAAATAAGATACACACTATAAATAACATAACTATGAAATCAATAAAACTTGCTTATTAATTTCAAAAGAATTTGAAAAAAAAATTAAGGAGAAAATTCAATTTGAATTTGTATACTTGATTTCTGATTTTGATCAAAATTTGGTCACGTACAAGTATGATATGATTGACTAATACTTAAACTATGTTTTTGAGAATGACATTTTACAAACTTGGACCTGAACTCCTAAAACTTGGACTTCAAATCCTTTATAAATGGCCCCAACTTCCCTTTTATAGAAACAAGGAAGCAATAAGCTTCAAGCCATGTAAATGTGTCACATTATTATTTGACAACTATTCGTAAGAAGAGAATATGTCCAAAGGAATATTTGCATTACAAAATGACAAAGTATTCAAATCCCAACCCAAAATAAATTTGGATACACCAAAACCTTTGGTGAAGAGTCCAAAAATTGAGGAAGACACTCCACTATCTGAACTGAATATAATCTGACTTTGGGATTTTTGAAATTGCACAAGGAAGCATAGGGCAACAAGGTTGTTGAAGTGGCATGGAAGTCCCTTTTTAAAGACAAATTGAAATGAAAATCAAATGCATCTTCACTTCACATCATTTGAAAATTAAGAAGGAACCCGTGATTGGATGACATGGTATAAAGGTGGTCCTAATGATGACTGATTGAAATGTAAATCAAAATTTTCATTCATTTCATGTTAATTTCAAAACGTTCTCATGGGTTGATGATGTAACAAGGTGGGCTCCTTTGTGATGGTTGAGTTGACATGCAAATTGAATTTCCATTGTTCTTAATTTTGAAGTCCAAAACTACCATCCATCACATTGTAGTTGATAGGTTCCAAATGGTTATGATATTTATCTCTCAATAGTCCCTTCATGACAATGGTGATTAAAACCATTCCATGCTCAATTTGTGACAATTTTTCAAATAAGAGCTTAGTTTTTCAACATTAGTTTCTTTGTCGACATTGATGTCTACATACATGGGAGAAATAATATTAATAAAATATACCTTCCATTCTATATTACATTTCAATCCTCCATCTTCTTTGAATAGGATAGGCATATGGTAGATGCTCAACCCTTCAAATGCAGTCAATTCCCTTATAATAATTTGTTTATAAGAAGCATGAACATTAAGAAAATTTGCAAGATACTTATATATGTTATGCATATTATACATGACTTGATATGCTTCATTCTCAACATCCACATTATCTAATAACATATCAAAATATTTAATTATTGGTCTTAAATATACACATTGAAAATGAAGTCCACTCCTAGAATGATCTTTGTATATGCCTTTGATTGCATTGTAACATTACCACACCTTTTCTACATGCCCTAGGAGCGATTCCAATATTCTTCGAAGCAATGAGTCTTGTAGACACTTAAAAATAATTATTTTTAATTCCTCACATAACTAATTAATTAATTATGTTAATTCGAATTCTCCTCAATATTAATTAAATATAATTGATATTGTCACTATAGTATGTGATTGATTTATTTAATAAATCAATCCCTTTCTTTATTATTCTAAAAATTGAATTCTCACAAATCTCCCTCTTAGCTAATTAATTTCAATTAATTAGTTAACCCACATGCTTCCTGCAAACCATCTTCATAATTTATCATTAACCTAATAAAGTCTTCTAGAAACTCCCTAAACTCACTTAACCTTATTCTTCCAATTTTTAATTCCCTCCACTCATTCTCTCTCCTAGTCAAATCCTCCTAAAAATCCTAGTCCCACCTAACAATTCCTCTAATCCCCCTCCTAATGAGTTGATAATGGCTAATCATGATGATTAGCCACAAATTCAACTCCTTGTCCCTTCCATCCAACCACTAGCTTTTAATGCTCTTTTCCTAGGTGAATGTGATATCTTCAAAATCTCACAATCCTCTAGGCATCTCCTCTCCCAAGGAATTTTTAATTCCTTCTTATTCCTCCAATCCCCATGATTATCCCTTTTTGGAGAATTTTAAATTCCTCCTCCCCATTCTTCAAGGAATGTCACATCCCTTGCTCCTCTCAAGGCACATGGGGAAGTCTTCCCAATGCACTTTGCTCTTCTCGAGGTACCTTGGGAAGTCTCCGTAATGTACCTTGAGGAGTGTGGAGACAAGAAATGCATTTAAGGCATATCTCTTGGTCTCCACACCCTCTCTTGGGCCTTGTGTGAGCTCACAAGCAATCCTAGCCCTTCATCTTGAATCCATCCTAGCCATCCATTTTTCCTCTCCTCTTCCTATAAATTGAGGACTCCATCCCTCCATTTTTCATCTCCAAGTTTAACAATCTTATGCTACCCATTTGAGTTCAAAAAAGCCATCAAAGCATCCAAACTATAGCCAAATCCATACTCATCCATCACTTAGTCATTTATCCATTCATCTCATCCTCCTATTAATCATATTGTGCACATTTGGAGAGCCATCCACATCAAGCAAGCAAGAGGAGCCCATCCAATAAAGTTGAAGAGAGAGGCGCTATTCAACTTCACCAAAGGCTCAATCCAAGGGAGAGGTAAAGGTTTGTAAGGTATAAGCATTATTTTCATAGTTTTATGTGGTTTTATGCATATTTCATCTTCTTATGCTTTTAGTGTTTGATTTGTATGCTAACCACCACTAATCCACCTTGCTGGTTTTTCCCCTCTTCATTTTGGCATGCCCAAAGTCCAAAGTTGCGTTAAAGCTCCATCCGTCCCATGTTTCATTAGCCTAAGAGAGAAGCTAAGAGTCCATCCTTTCCATCAACATTCAAGATTTTCCTTTGAAACACCAACTATCATCTAAATCAGTGTGGTCATGTCCCTTCATATAACTTGCCATTCGAATCAATCCTTAAGTCATGTTCATGCCAAAGACAACCTAGTCATCAAGTTTCTTCTAAGCCATCACTACCATACCTCCTCCATCAATCATCCTCAAATTTTTGAAGGACTTAGCACATCAAATCAATCTGCCTCCACTATCAAATCAATTATCAAAATTCAAATCCAATCATCCTCTAATCCAATTTAACCTCACGTTAAGGTTACATGCCTTGTGAAATTCCATTTAGACCTCATCATTAATCAATTGGCTCTCGTGCTTGAAGGGGAATCCTCTCCAAGTACCTTTTGGCTAATCCTTTTGAGTTGATCAAGACTCTTAACTCATGTCTTTACTTTGCTTAGGGTCATTAGTCAACCCTTGGTATAAGAGAGGCTTTTAAATCATCAATCCAAGGTCTAAATTCTACACAACTTGGCCATCACCTTACTTATGGTTGCATCCACCACCTAAAATCCTCATCTAAGGACTAAGGTGTCAAATCCTAATCAAATCCGGGCTCTAATCCAAGAACCATACCAATCAACAAAATCCCTTGTCATAAAAGACAAAATCCAAAATTCCACAAATATCTTGCTAAGTCCTTTTATCACAAATTTCCCCCTCCAAACTTTTCCAAGGTTATTCGTGTATGGTTACAACTTGATCCCAAAAGAGAAAGATGGTTGAACAACAATATGGCATGCCAGACATTAGTGCCCTATATGAATATCCCACACAAGATCCTACACAAAGTGAGCAACCTAGCAATCAAGATCAAAGCCAAAATCCCAACATGGTTAGCAAAGATGAACTTTCTCCGGAAGTGTAAACTTTCCTATCGGATTCTTATAACCAAGAGATGATGGAAAAGTTTATTCAACACAATCCTACTGCACTTCTAAAAACTCTCCTTGAAAATGGAGCTCAACTTCCGCCCGAATTTAATAGATCCACTCTCGCCCAACAACCACAAGGAGACCTCACTCCCACACAAAGTGCTACACCTATTATTCAAACTCAATCAATCTCATCCCCATCAATCATCCAAGTTCAATCAATACCACCCATGGCACATCCCACCATGGTCTCCATCCCACCTTCTTCCTCCTTACCATCTATACCACTATCAAATCCGATCTCATCTATTCTCCAACACACTTCTATACCACCTCCTTCCATTCAACCACATATTTCTATTCCACAAACTTCCCTTCCTGCCAACAATGTTGCAAATTTCATCCAAGCTGTACTCAATCCCGTCACAATATTTTGTGGACCGCAACCAACTATTACACAAATCCCTGCGACATAGGTCCTCACATCCCACATTCCCGTCTCTTCATCATATCAATATATTGGTGGTGGTGCACCTTCTTTGGCTCATCCAATTCTTGGGGCAAATACAATTCATCTTTATCAAAGTCCACAACAAAACCTCATCAAGGAAATTCAAGACATGAAAAATATCATCAAGGATATGAAACAAAGGACTAATAAAAGAAAAACTTACTCGTTTGAAGAGTTTTTCCCTTGTCTTTACGACCCGTCCATATCAGTTGCACCCTACCCCCCGGGATTTGAGATCCTCAAATTCACCAAGTATGAAGGCAAAGGAGACCCCCATGACCATGTCCGAGAATTCCACATCTTATGCCAAGAAGTCTCCTATAGTGACCTTTATCTTCGCAGACTCTTTCCCAAGAGTCTCATGGGAGACGCCCTGGCATGGTTCTCATCTCTACCACGAGGTTCCATTGTCTCCTTTCCAGACTTGGCAGAAAAATTTGTGGCCCACTATGCTTACAACATGGTTAATGATGTTTCTATGATGGACCTATGCAATACAAAACAAAGGCCCAGAGAAACCTTCGCCAATTTTCTACAAAGATGGCGACATCTTATCAAGAAATTCCAATGGGACATGCCAGAACAACACCAAATTGAGCTGTTTCAAAAGAACTTAGTGCCTGAACTTTCAAGACCCTTAATGTCCCAATGTATCAAATCCTTCCAAAAATTGACTGATAAGGGCCTTGCCCTCGAAACGTGTCTTATTGGAAGAAGGAACCTTGAAACATTACCAGAAATCAGCACAAAGTTCTTATCATAATGACAAGCCAAAATTCTGGTCTAAGAACAAAAACGTGGTCAGTGATGGTGTAACTGATGCAAAACAGGTCCAAACCGTGACTGCTCCATCAAAATCCACCACCAATAATCATCAATTCAATCAAAATCAATCTCAAAAACCTCATAACAATGTCTCAATCTAGGGATGACCACCCTGATCAAATAATAGGACTCCAAGAGACTTCACTCCTTTGGCCAAGCCTATTGAAATGGTGCTTCAAAAACTTCTCCAAGCAGGTGTAGTCATTTTTCCAATCACTCACCTATTTGACCCCAATCAACCTAAACCAAGATGGTATAATAAAAATGAGTATTGTGAATACCATTGTATCAAGGGACATGATACACGAAAGTATATGAAGCTGAAAATCTACATACAAGATCTCATTGATAGGGGTGAGATTGAAGTAGCAAATGCGAAACTTGGTAATAACAATGACAAACTTGAACTCTACTAGGAACCATTCCCGAAGCATGATAAAGGAAAAGGCTCATCATCTAACGCAATGGGTTATGACTATGCTAATCACATAACTTGTTTTGATTTTTTAGTAGGTCGCATTGAACCTGCAGACACTCATGTCAATGTCATAACCATCCAAGGAGTTAATCCTCCTTCTTCCCAAAGAAGACCAAATCCTACTAGGATAGTCATTCAAGGTGCCACACCTTCCACCTCCCATTTCCAGAATGACTACAATGTAACTATGCGCCAAGGTAAAATCACCATCCAAGGAGTCCCTCCCCCACCAAACCCACCGCCCATGTCTTCCACCCGCCGATATGACCTCCTTGACCAACTTGGGAAGACCCCCACACAGATCTCCATTTTGGAACTTCTCAAGACTTCCCCGATCCATAAGGAAATTTTGGAACAAGCCTTTCTCGAATCACGCATTCCTGATAACATCAATGCCACCCAATTCCAAACCCTCATTGGAAACCTTGCTGCCCAATAGCACCTTGTATTTACCTCCAAAGATGCTCCCGCAGATGAAGACCATAACAAATCTTTGCACATCGAAGCTCTTATCCACAAGCATAAGGTCAAACGTATCCTGATAGACGGTGGATCCGGGCTTAATCTGTGTATATACAAATTAATAAAACAATTGGGACTTTCTGAGGATCTAGTAGACACATCAGAAAGGATCACAATCAAGGCATATGATGATGCGAAAACAATTTCAAAGGGCATGATCACCTTACCTCTTCAAGTGGGCCCCATTACAATTGAAACCCCTTGCTAAGTACTAGATCTTGATCTCCCCTACAACATTCTCCTTGAGCGTCCATGGATTCATTCCTTGCAGGCCGTACCCTCCACTTATCACCAATGCATCAAATTCCCTTGTAATGGAAGAGAGATCACTATTAAAGGTGATCCCCAACCTTTTCAATATTGCAAACTATTAGAGGGGAAGCATTCGTATCATTGCCCACTAAATATACCCTCGCCAACGCCTCCATCTGTCACCTCAAATGTTGCCTCCACTTCATCCCTACCAGATAATCAAATCAAGATCTTGGACAATGGCTCTGGAGAATACAAATTGGAGGACGTCTTATTAATAGGCAACCTCCCTCTCTCTCCTAAGTCATTTGGCAAACCAAAAGAGCTCAAAAAGGACCCAAAACTAGTCATGCAATGCCAAAATACCACCTTCTAGTGATGGGGCCCACTTAATGAGGAGAGCCTTGAAGCAGATGTCTCTTCCTAGTTGTATAGGGAAGAGGATGATGATCCAGCGAAAATATCCAAAAAAATGTACCCAAAAGCATCTGCCATGGTTAAAAGAATGGGTTACAAAGGACACGACTTGGGACTAGAGGAGAAAGAAAGAAAAACACCCATAAATCCTATCTCCTACAGATACAACAGAGGCTTGGGGTACACCCTGGTGCCTAAAATTACTATCGTTGGTGCCCCTTCTAGTCCTTCTTCGGATATCGAAAGCACTGACGAAGAGGAATTCCATGAAATGCCCTATGAATACGAGAAAGATATCTTCCTTGACACTTACATCAATACCATCACCCTCGTAACCCCTCCCCACTTCACACGAGCTACATCTTGTCCATCCTGAACTCATTGACTGGGGCCAACAAGACAAACCCACATTAGATATCCGCGCTTACGATAATGCTCTCATTGCTCTCCTGACGACGCGAAACCTAGAAGATTGTAACAGAATCTAGGGTATTCAACTACATGAAAAGGGATACTTTGGTAGTCAGGTCAATGCCCTTAGCCACAAAAAAGATAATAAAAGGAAAAGACATGATTCCCTAGGTGAAAACCCCTCGGAGGCACCTTTGGATGAACAAAAAATAAAACAAAGAGCGTATCCGAAAGTGAAAACTTGGAAAAGGCACTTGATGATGAGGGACTTGACCTCCCTACCATTGGTTATCTTCCACAGGACAAATCAAATTTACTGATAGAAGAAACAGGCAGCATCAACATGGGCACCGAAGTCATTCTGAAAAATGTGCTCATTGCCAAATCCCTCACAGAAATAGAGATACAAGCTTCATCAACTTCCTTACAGAGGTAAAAATCAATTTTGCATGGTCCTATTCTGATATGCCAGGGTTGGATCCTGCCTTGGTGGTTCACAATCTCGCCGTCCGCCCAGATGCAAAACTTGTAAAGCAAAAATTACGCAAAATGCACCCACATATTGCACTCCTAGTCAAGGCGGAACTCCAAAGGATGTTAGAAGCAAAATTTATCAAACTAGTAGACTATGCTGAATGGGTCTCTAACATTGTACTTGTCGACAAACCTGCCAGGGGCATTTGCGTTTGTACAAAATTTTGAGATCTAAATAGAGCTTGTCCTAAAGATGATTTCCCACTCCCCAATATAGACATGATTGTGGACCTTACAACAGGACATGAAATGCTATCGCTAATGGATGGGTTTTCCGAATACAACCAAATCAGGATAGCAGATGAGGATCAACATAAAACCACATTCACAACACCATGGGGTACTTTTTGTTATCGAGTCATGCCGTTTGGTCTGAAAAATGCTGGAGCTACATACCAACGTGCCATGACAACAATTTTTCATGACCTCTTACACAAAATTATGGAGGACTATGTGGATGATCTGCTAGGAAAATCTAAGACAAGACAAGAACACATTCCCATTCTAAAGCAGATCTTTGAAAGATTAGAAAAATACAAACTACGCCTGAATCCCAAAAAGTGTGTGTTTGGAGTCACATCGGGAAAATTATTAGGATTCATTGTTTCCCGCAGAGGCATCGAGGTTGATCCTGCAAAAGTAAAAGCTATCATAGAAATGCCTCCGCCAAAAACTCTCAGACAACTGCGCAGTCTCCAGGGAAAACTCCAGTCTGTCAGGCGTTTCATTTCATAGCTAGTAGACAAGTGCCATCCATTTGCACACCTGTTGCGTAAAGACATAAAATTCAAATGGGATTGCTTATGTCAAAAGGCCTTTGAGAAATTAAAATAATATCTAGCATCACCTCCAGTTTTGATGCCATCTACCCCTGGAAAACCCCTCATTTTGTACATATGTGCTACTACAGTGGCATTGGGGGCATTATTGGTGCAAACAGATGATCAAGGGAAGGAACACGCCATTTACTACATCAGTCGGACATTGGTAGGATATGAACTCAATTACACCCCCATTGAAAGAGCATGTTTGGCACTGGTGTTTAGCACATAGAAACTACGACACTGTATGCTAAACAACAAGACAAAATTAATTGCTAAAATTGATCTACTTAAATATCTCCTGTCAAAAGCTGCTCTCACTGGTAGAACCGCCAAATGGGTCATGCTCCTAAGTGAGTTTGACATCGAATATGTGGATAGAAAGGCAATCAAGGGACAAATCATTGCAGATCAGTTGGTTGAAGCTCCACTTCCAGGTGTCCATCCTATTCTCACAGAATTACCAAATGAGTTCATTATGACTATTTCCACATCCTCCACATGGCAATTATACTTTGATGGCTCCTGCACCCAAAATGGATTGGGAGCAGGAATATTATTGGTCACACCTCAAGGAGATGGCATCCCCAAATCATACAAGATAGCCTTTGCATGTACCAATAACATAGCAGAATATGAGGCACTCATCACAGGTTTGCGTCTGGCTATCCACTAGAAAATAAAGGATTTACAAGTTTATGGTGATTCTCAGCTCGTTATAAAACAAGTCAATGATGAGTACCAAACAAAAGATGATAAACTCTTTCCTTATCATACCATGGTTGAAGATCTTAAGAAACATTTCACAACAATCACATTTAATCAAATTCCATGAACAAACAACAGGGCTGTAGATGCAATGGCCACCATTGGCTCCCTCCTTCAAATGCCAGCACACAGTCAAAAGTGCAAGTTCTTGGTCGAGCAATTATTTGTACCAGCATATGACCTACCAGAGTCTAAAATGGTGTGTGTTCTTGTTGGTCCTGAGTCCCCTTGGTACCAAGAAACCTTCACTTTCCTCAAAGACAACACCATTCCCCCACATCTCACCAAAACCCAACAAAAAACCTTCATCCACCGATGTGCTCGTTACACCATTCTCGGAGACACTCTATTCAGAAGGCATTTTGATGGTTCCCTCCTAAGGTGCTTAGATAAACAAGAGGCAGAATGGACATTATGTGAAGTACATGAAGGTATCTGTGGGGCACACTTGAGTGGGCTCACATTGGCTAAAATTCTTTTGAGAATAGGATACTATTGGCCTAAAATGGAAGAAGATGCATATAACTATGTCAAGAAATACATCCCTTGCCAGCAACGTGGCGAAAAGATTCATGCACTGTCACAAGAATTGTAGCCATTTATTACACCCTAGCCCTTCTCACAATGGGGGCTCAATCTCATTGGGAAAATCCACCCTTCATCCTCTAATGGACATTAGTTCATTATAACTGCCACCGAGTATTTCACCAAGTGGGTAGAGGCTATCCCTCTTACTTTTACCACTGGTAAGTAGATATCCAAATTCATCCTGAATTACCTGATATGCCGATATGGCATTCCAAAAGTTATTATCACAGATAATGACAAACAATTTAAAAACCAGGATGTCAAAGAACTCTGCCAAAAATTCAACATCCAACATTGCTTCTCCACCCCATATTATCCCCAAGGCAACGGCCAAGCTAAGGCTTCTAATAAAACCTTAATCAAAATCCTCAAAAAGACAGTCAATGAAGCTGGCCATGATTGACACCTCCAACTCCATCCCGCTTTGTGGGCCTACTACACCTCCATCCGCACCCCCACAGGCGCCACCCCTTATTCCCTAGTCTTTGGCTCTGAAGCCATCCTTCCCCTTGAGATCGAGATCCCCTCTCTAAGGGTATCGCTGCAAGACATCCTACTAGAGGAAGAATACAGAATTGCCCGCTTACAAGAGCTAGAATTGTTAGATGAAAGGCACCTCAAGGCCTTGAACCATCTCCATGTATATCAGAACTGCTTGCGGACAAGTTATCACAAAAAAGTCAGAACCCGGGAATTCCAAGTTGGTGATCTTGTCCTCATGGAGAATAAAAAAAAAATCTACAAGAAAGAGAAAAGAAAGGCAAGTTAGAGCCTAATTGGCTTGGACCATATGTAATCACAACAAAATATGGATCATGAGCTTATCAGTTGGCTACTCCTGAAGGTGATCCTTTGGATGATCCAATGAATATCATGCACCTCAAAAGATTTTATGCTTAGTCCTTAGAAAGTCTTAAATTGTTAAAAAAATCAAGAAAAAAATAAAAATAAAAAAATGAGAAAAAGATCCTGAAAAAATTGTCACTTTGATGAAAACCTGGTAAACAGGAGCCTTATGACACAAAAAATTAAAAAAGAAAGAAAAAGAAAGAAAAATAATTCGTCCACCAGTGAAAACCACTTTGTGGAGCTATGGACAAGTACCTTGGTGAAAACCTCCATACAGGCACCAAGGTAAATAACTGGATCCACTGTCTATCAGGTCGACACTGCAAATCATTCTTTGTCCAATCCTCCCATTTGCAGCATTCTTTCCCTCTCGCCTTCCAATAAAACATGTGTATGATGATGAGTCTTCACTTGAGTCATGAACAAGGAATGTCCCATTAAATTGAGCTTCTACGCCTGTCTGTAAACTTCAAGAAGTCTTGAGAAACAATCCCAAGTCCACAGGTCTCTCTCCAAAACCATAGAATCACTTGCCTAATCCAAAAGCCCACTTTTCCCTAGGGATGACCCCTTCCCTCGCCTGGAAACCTAATCCTTCATCCCAGTTCAACTCTTGGCAAGAGGTATCATTTGGTCACAAGGACGTGACTTGTTAGATTTTGTTAGATCTTTTCATATAGACTTGCATCTTTTGCCCTATGACTGCCACTATTTACGACTGCCTGGGTTCTTTCATATCCAGGTATGTTATGATAGGTGCATACTAGGGCATATTTCATAGTATGGCATGTTTGGGATCCCTCTTGTATAAACCGGTGACCTGGTACTAGTATTTATCAACACTTACCTTCTCGTGTACAAGAGGTATCGGTGTGTTTGAGGGTTTCCTTGCACCAACCCACAACTTTGTATTAGTGTTTCTTAACACTTGCATTATTGTGTGCAAGAAATTCCCATTTGTCTACAGAGTCAGTCCATGCCCTGGGTTTCTCATGACATCCTGATTTCTATAATCAGTGGTGCAAACCACTCAGGGTAACATCAAACTAGGTTGGCTCTCCACATTTATTGTGCACAAAATCTCACCATCATCTTGTCAAATCCTTAACTCAATAATTCCATGGAGTTCTCAATTTCCCCCATCTATTCCACATTCTTCTTTCTAAGATCATCATGTTATTATTGGCATATTCCCTCTTTTTATTAATTCATTCACATCATGTAGAGTGCATTTCTTAGACAGTCATTTTTTCCACAAAACATTTACCATATAAGATTGCATCACATAAATAAAATATACACTCATCCATATAGCATTACATCTAGAATGTATCATAAATCATTCACACATGTGTATTTATACATAAAGCATAAAAAAAACACTCATCTTGCACCCAAAAACTATGTCAGCAACACATCATAAACATACATACATAAGCATTCACTCTGCATCACAAAATAGGTCAGCATAGCACATTCATGATTGCATCCATATATGACATCATAAGACAAACAAAAATAATCCATCACAATAAATGCTACTCATCATCTGTCACAAATCGAATCATGTATACATATATATATAAAGAGGAAAATATGTCCGTCATGATACAATGACCCCTCATCGGGTCTGTTGTGGTGTATATGGGCCCCCGCAAGGGCCCATCTTCCCCTGTAGTCTCACCTCTACTATTATTCTTTCCAAATTCTTCACGTCTGCTTCATATTTCTTCCTCATTTATCCCTTCCACTCTGATTCTTCTTCCTCTTTTTTTTCGAGAATTTTTCATCCTTTTTTTGAAAAAATTCTCGAGGGGGCATACACCTCCCATGCTTTACACTGGGGCATCCTTTTCTTCTTCTATCTTCTACACATCGCCAAAATGTAGACACTTAAAAATAATTATCTTAGTTATTTTTAATTCCTCACATAATTAATTCTGATTCTAATCATGTCTTATATAGGATGAATCCTTCCTGAAACCAGACGTTGTGATCAGTCATGTCTTATACAGGATGAATCCTTCCTGAAACCAGACATTGCACTCTGATCATGTCTTATACATGATGAATCCTTCCTGAAACCAGACGTTGCACTCTGATAATGTCTTATTCATGATGAATCCTTCCTGAAACCAGACGTTGTGATCCGTCATGTCTTATACAGGATGAATCCTTCCTGAAACCAGACGTTGTGATCAATCATGTCTTATACAGGATGAATCCTTCCTAAAACTAGATGCTCTGATCATGTCTTATATATGATGAATCCTTCTTGAAACTAGACGTTGTGATCAATCACGTCTTATACAGGATGAATCCTTCCTGAAACCAAATGCTTTGATCACCTTTGTCTTATATAGGATGAACTCTTCCTAAAACCAGATTGAATCTAGATCTTATCAATCAAATCAAACAATATTATTCTTTGAATCAATGCGTCATCACACCTCGCTTCAAAGAGGGGAAAAATGTAGAGACTTAAAAATAATTATTTTTAATTATTTTAATTCCTCACATAATTAATTAATTAATTATGTTAATTCGAATTCTCCCCAATATTAATTAAATATAATTGATATTGTCACTATAGTATGTGACTGATTTATTTAATAAATCAATCCCTTTCTTTATTCTCTTAAAAATTGAATTCTCACAAATCTCCCTCTTAGCTAATTAATTTCAATTAATTAGTTAACCCACATGCTTCCTGCAAACCATCTTCATAATTTATCATTAACTTAATAAAGTCTTCTAGAAACTCCCTAAACTCACTTAACCTTATTCTTCCAATTTTTAATTCCCTCCACTCATTCTCTCTCCTAGTCAAATCCTCCTACAAATCCTAATCCAACCTAACAATTCCTCTAATCCCCCTCCTAATGAGTTGATAATGGCTAATCATGATGATTAGCCACGAATTCAACTCCTTGTCCCTTCCATCCAACCACTAGCTTTTAATGCTCTTTTCCTAGGTGAATGTGAGATCTTCAAAATCTCACAATCCTCTAAGCATCTCCTCTCCCAAGGAATTTTTAATTCCTTCTTATTCCTCCAATCCCCATGATTATCCCTTTTTGGAGAATTTTAAATTCCTCCTCCCCATTCTTCAAGGATTGTCACATCCCTTGATCCTCTCAAGGCACATGGGGAAGTCTTCCCAATGCACTTTTCTCTTCTCGAGGTACCTTGGGAAGTCTCCCCAATGTACCTTGAGGAGTGTGGAGACAAGAAATGCATTTAAGGCATATCTCTTGGTCTCCACACCCTCTCTTGGGCCTTGTGTGAGCTCACAAGCAATCCTAGCCCTTCATCTTGAATCCATCCTAGCCATCCATTTTTCCTCTCCTCTTCCTATAAATTGAGGACTCCATCCCTCCATTTTTCATCTCCAAGTTTAACAATCTTATGCTACCCATTTGAGTTCAAAAAAGCCATCAAAACATGTCCAAACTATAGCCAAATCCATACTCATCCATCATTTAGTCATTTATCCATTCATCTCATCCTCCTATCAATCATATTGTGCACATTTGGAGAGCCATCCACATCAAGCAAGCAAGAGGAGCCCATCCAATCAATTTGAAGAGAGAGGCACTATTCAACTTCAGCAAAGGATCAATCCGAGGGAGAGGTAAAGGTTTGCAAGGTATAAGCATTATTTTCATAGTTTTATGTGGTTTTATGCATATTTCATCTTCTTATGATTTTAGTGTTTGATTTGTATGCTAACCACCACTAATCCACCTTTCTGGTTTTCCCCCTCTTCAAGTCTACCATATAAGTTCTTCTAAATTCTTTTATTTTTATTTTTGTCTCTTCCTCTCTCTTTGGGCTATCCTTTAAGTCACTTTCTAAATTTCTAGCCTTTATTTTTGTCATCTCCAATTCTTGCCTTAACTACATTACTTCCTCTAGTTTGGTAGCTTGTTGTGGGGAAGGGAGCAAGGATGTTGATGTTGTCAGTTTCTCTCTTAACACTTGATTTTCTTTTGTTAGTTTTTCCATATCTACTTCAAGTCTTTAGCTAAATCCTCTATAAACATTGCAAATTGTGATGTTGATTATGCAGTCTAAAATACTATGGTGTGAATAGGCCTTCTAACAATCAAGTGGCCACATAGTTCTTTTTTCTCATTAACCATATGAGGTTTATTGGTGGTAGGGAGATATTGAATAGATAGCCATGAATCAAATTATGAACCAAAGTATAAATCATTGGCCTCTTCTTCTTCATTCATGGGTTCAATTCCTTCATGTTTTCTTAGTACATCAAAAGCCATTATGAAAAAAGTGTCACAACCCTCAAGTAGTAAAATTCCTCCATCCTTAGCAATTTGTCTCCTCTTTTAAGGGGTCATATCTATCATTTTCTTGTAGACTCCTCTCTAAAATTCCTCAGAGACCTCTTTCCCATTGAAAACCATAGCTTCATGTATCTTTTTTTTTTATTTTGATATTTTTCTCCTATAACCTTGATGAGAAAGTGTTTAAAATCCTTCATCTAAATAAAATTATCATCATTCATAAGTTTATTACAAGTCAATTCTTTAACATCATCAATAATTTATTCTCCTTGTCTATAAGTAACTAATGTTCTCTCTAGAGGGGAAGCCTTTATCTCCACCTTTCCTTGAATGTCAAATTTATTATGTTCATCTTGGCCACTTGGTCTAGCTTCAAACCTACTTGTAGGAAACTCTATAGTAGGATCCTTCCTAGGAGATAACCTTTGAATTGGAGTTATTGGTTTAGAACTCTCTTGGTTTGGTGTTATTGCTGATGATAATGGCATTGATGATGAGGGAATTGATGGAGCATGGGGTGTTGTAGGAGTACCAGACACTAACCTTGAGACCTCAAGGTTCTATCCAAATCATGATTATATGCATTTAGAATCATTTTTTATCCCAAAGATAAGATCATTGCTTTCTTCCCAAGATCCCTTGCATGTAAGATTTTCCTTTTTTTTCTCAGCCTGTACAAATTTTACCTTGGCCTGCTCTTCTCTCATCACTTTTATGTCCATTGATTGTGACAATTCAAAAAGATTTTCTAGTTCATTAAATTGATAGAATAAGGTTGATATATTGTATGAATCTCTAAGCTCATGAATGCAACATTCTAGTTAAAATGCCTAGGCAAATCCTCTCTTGTTCTATATGGTGCCAAGACATTTATTATCGACTTAATGGCCTCTTTGTCCAACACTTGAAAACATAATAATACAAGGTAGCAAGCATGAATGAGCCTTTCTTTGGAACTCTAAGATGGTTCTTGTTAGCCTTGAATTCATTTTCCATATGATTTCAAGAAAGGCTATTCTATCAAGTACAAACTTTGGCAACACATGTGGTCCCACTAGTGAGCCATATTCTCTTATTACTATGTTGTCTTTGTATAAAAAATAGTCACCCCAATTATGAGTAGTCTTTGGCTCAAGTACAAGGGTCTTTGACCTTAAAAAATTATTAACTTGATTAGATAGACTCTAATCTATAGGATCACTAAGCTAACACAACACTTCTTTGACACAATACTCTTCCAACAATACATAATAAAATGCATCACATTGTCTACCCCAAATATATGTTCGTTCTTGGACTAGAAAGGGGCTCCCATCCCCCTCTAATTTGACCCTAAGTAATAGTTTCCATATTTTTAAACCAATATAAAGAATATCATGCATCAATAAGGAGTACCATTTGAAATAAACCCTTTGAGGATATTTTTTCACATCAATCAAAGCTAAGTTATGAATCATTTTAGCAACATATCCAACAAAATAAAATGGTCTATTTTGGTCACAAGATTGAATATAAACAAGTACTAACAAAAGATTTGGTATTATTTGTTCATAATCAAGACTAAAAACCTGACATAAAGAAAAATATGTCACTTAAATACATGCATAAAAAAATTATAATAATAGGTTGCTTGTATATCAGGGGCAAACCTCTTTTTTTCTTTGCTCTATGTTTTAGGCCTAAATTTTGGAAGGATTCTCATTCTCAATGATCCAATATCAATTGAAAACATTGCATTTTTATTTACCACAAAAGTTTCATAAGTCACTATCCTATTGATATTCATTAGATGCATGTCTTCTCTACTGAAAAGGGTATCCTCATACAGATTGTAGGCTATAGTATCTGCCCTACTTAGATCAACATTTACAAACACATTTGGGACCACCATTTTTTCTAGGTTATAACACCATATGTTTGATATGGAAATTTTAGCCTTTTATTTGGTATAACCATGCCTAAAGAGGGAGAAACATGGAGGAGGGATAATAACTGTTGACAACAATGCAACAAACTGAGAGGGGGGGGGGTGAATTAGTTTTCTCACAAACACTACACAACTCAAACTTAAATTCAGATTTGATGATAAACAATGTGTTGGGTGAATATTTTGTCACCAACGTACCAATGAAAAAATATATAATTCACACACAGCTATGTTGAGAAGTTAATCTCTCCTCTCATCAAGGGGAGGTTCCCTTTGAAATTTATTCTCTAATTGACAAGAAATCAAAATCTATGAGTTGGTATTGGGCATATAACTCTTTTTTTCAGAGTCTATGTTTTCTCCCTTTACCTTGTTACAATTCCTTTACCTCTTTAGACACTTAAAGAAAAGAACAATGAATCTAACAAAATACACTAAACTTACTATCAAGTAGCACAAAGTCTCCCTTGAATGTAATACTAACTCAAACTGATTATTACAAATAATTAGAAACTTAACTCATAGCTCAAAGTCTTCAAGTATGAATTCCTAATCCTTTAAACTATAAGTAACTGCAGCAATACAAAGCCTACCACTAATCACTCAATTTACTAGAAGATTTCCCAAATATGCTAGGAGCACACAGTCTACTTGCACGATTCAAGAGCTCTTTAACTCACATAACAATATCTCCAATATGAAAGAAGTAAAGAACATATATAAGTAATGGACATAAGAACATTAACTCATATGAACAATTTTATTGACACAACATAAAGTTTGAGATTAAAAAAAATTGCTTTCTTTATTTGCTTGATAGAATCTTCACAACAAAAGCTCAAAGTCTTAGTTGAGGTAAAAATTCTGCAGAGTTTTTCTTAGCATCAAAAAGATAAATATTTACAAATGAGGTCCTCCTTAAATAGGAAAAGAATGGAGAAAAATGTGGGCACAGTTGACTAATTCAACTGCATAGTCCCACTTTACTACAACTATAGCATAAGGAAAACGTGCAGCTGCAAGAAAACTAACAACATCGAATGATGCAACTGCATGAAAAGAAAAAGCTAAAAGGGGACACTTTATTTATCTTTCTCCTCCTCATTTGATTTTTGGAAATCTTTGAACTTAGCCAGGATGGCTTTTATCTCTGCTTCATCCAGCATTAGGGTAGAATTTGTGATCACTCAAACACAGGAAATTGCATCTTCAATCTTTACCTTTTTCTTTTTCCTGTCCTTCAGCATGGATGTAAGGACTTCAAAACTAACATGGATCTCCAATAGTTTATTAAATGTATCAAGTGAGAAATCCTGTCCCATGCAGTGATCTATCAAGGTAAGGAATTCCTGTGTGATAGCTTCACCAGTAACGAGATTTTGATTGCCATCATATAAATAACAAGGAAGATCGGCAACTTTGGCAAAAATGAGATCAATCTCATCATCACCTTCTTTCTTCTCTCAGTCCAGCTCTACAATCATCAAACTTATTGTCTCTTTCTTATGAGACAATAATGACAAAATATGGATATACTTTTCCCTTGTAGGAATTACCTTATTTTCAACAAGGACATCTATTCTGAAGTCCTCCATTTTGCTCCAAAAGGTACTACTTTTCTCGACTTCCTTAATCTCCCGTGACAATGAAGTTTTGAGTCCTTGCATTTGACTCTGAATTACTTCAAAATCTGCCAATAGTCCAACTGTTGAACTTAGAAGATGAGAGCCTTTTGACCTTAGCCATGAGATCCACTCATCCATCACTTGGCCTTTAGCTCCTATCTGTTCAATCTTATTTAGAGCTTCGGTGTCCATTGAGGATCCTATGGGCTCGATTTCTTGAGAAGATTATGTGACCTTTAGAAGAACATTGGTTAGTTGTTCACACTTCTTCTTTAATTCATTCTTCTCATCCCTCTCCTGATCAAATCTTCTTAACAAAGAGTCAAAAGCTGTCTAAGAATCTAATTTAACACTCTCATGTGTTTCCACCCCGAGCTCTATGGTTTGCATGGTGTAATCCTCAGGTCATATGTTGTCTTTGTCTTTATCTAATGATGACACCATGACCTCAACATACTTTCTCTTAGAAGCCAGGTCTACTAACACTCGAGATACGGTCTTTGGCTTCTTTGTTCCTTTAGTCTTCGGAGGAACCAATTGCTCAAAATCAAACTCATCTAGAGAAATTACCTATTTTTTCCTCTTAGGGGCCACTACTTCCATCCAAGGTGGTAATTCTGGATTGGCCAATGGAGTAGTAGCTCCTTGCTGATTTTTAGTTAAAGTTTCAGGAGTAGTTGTGAGTGTTGTCGATGGCACCAATGTTGAAGCATCTAGTGGGACACTTGTCGATGTTGTGATATTTGCTGCCGCTGACACCTCTCTAGTTACAAATGGGAGAGTTGAAGGTGCTGTGGATGCAACTTCAGTATTTACCAATGGTGGAATTTTTGTTGTGACTATAGTAACAGGTAAGTCCACTGAAGATTGTTTTGCAAATACCTCTTCCAAGGCTTCATTAAAATCCATCATTGTAGATTCAATGGTAGATGAAGAAATATCATCCAAATTGGAGAAATTGGTTAGTGTGAAAAACTGTTGAGCAGCCTTTGATTGCACCATGCTCATACCTAGATCCCCATCTTGAAAATCCTCATCCTCTTGATTAGAGTTAGAATCAATAGAGTGGATGAGCACCTCTGATTGATTTATTACCTGTGAAGTGGTTGGGGCATCAACTGCACCTGGATGTGATGTTTCTTCAACCTATGCTTCCTCTTGGTGAGGAATTTCACCCTCTTCAATCCCCTTCTCTTTTTCAACTTCACTGGTAGGTGGCTGTTCTGGCTCTTTTACCATGGCTCCTTGTACTCCTGATGATGACTCACCCTTCTTGGACCCTTTAATCATGAATTTAATTTTGGGCCCTTTTCCCTTATATTGTACCATGGGAGCATAAGATAGTGCTTGTGGATCTGCCCTACTCTTTGTTCTTGTCTTAGCTGTAGCATACTCGATCAATAAACTCCTGCATACTGACATGCCCAATCTCAATATCACTGATCTCCTTGATATTTGAGTCCACTGAACTCTTTGGGTACATATTCAAGTACTTATCATACTTGTACTTCATCTTTTTTGTTGATGTTTTTCTCGAAGAAGATTCCAACTGACTCGAGGAAGGCTCGGATTTATCTTGAGGGGGCTTTCACATTCACAATGACTACATTCAATCACTGAGGATTAGTTCTTTTGGTATTTATCATCATCATCATAATCAATTTTTCCCAATTGGATCAAAAAATCGGACTCAGAACAAGCTTAAGAGTAAAACTGCCAAAAACAGCAGGTCAGGGAAAAAAGTTCGACATGCTCTTCAGGAAATAAAACTCGCACATCAGACTTTAAAATCTGATGTGCAAGGATAAACATCTTAATTAAAGTTCGATGTTCTGATCGGGGGAAAAATGACTGATTGACATGTCAGGTTTTGAAACCTGACATGTCAATCAAATCTTCTCCTCTTCGCATATCGGACTTTAAAGCCCGATATACGAAGGTCACCCTCCTGCATATCGGACTTTAAAATCCGATATACGAAGAGGGCTACATTGATCAGCCTGCATATCAAATTTTAAAGTCTGATATATAGGCAAAGGGGAAAAAATATCTAAAAGGCAATTGGACTTTAAAAGTCCGATTGCCCTTCGAAGACACCAACAAGCAAAAACGAAAAAAGAAACACCTGAAATGAAAACTTGAAAAGAAATCACAAACCTTACCTTTTCAACCATAACGAGTGAAAAAAAATCGATGGTGATGCAAGAAATCTTCAAAGTGGCGAGCGAAAACAGAGGAGGACGCATGGAGAAGGAAAAAACACAAACAATAATGAAGGAATAAAACCCTGAAATCAATTAAATAAACTCTTTAATTAGCAATAAATGCCGCATTAATTACAAAAAACGTAGTGCATGTCAGACTTTAAAGTCCAACATGCAGGCTAAAAACCCTTGCAAGTCAGACTTTAAAGTCCGACATGCACTCTCCGACCAGACAACCTGTAGGTCGGACTTTAAAGTCCAAACTGTAGGGGAAAGATTACCTGCAGGTCCGACTTTAAAGTCTGATATGTAGGTTGGAAATCAAACATGTGCACATCATAATTTAATGTCTGATCTATAGGCTGAAAATCAAACATGTGCACATCGGACTTTAAAGTCCGATGTGCGTAGAACCTTGCAAAGAAAATCCTTGCAGATCAGACTTTAAAGTCTGACCTACAGGTAAAACTGCAAACCTCAAAAAACTTAGAAAATAGTAAAAATGAAAAGCAAGAAGCCAAATGAGCTAACTGATGGAGTCGATCAAGATCTCCCAGAGGTCATAAGGTACAAAAAGGACTAGTTTCATAGGGTTGCCTCATGATTTTGGCCATGCTGAAATCGAGGACAACACAATGAAAGAATAAATCAACACCACATCAATAACACACATTACACTAAGATTTTTGATGTGAAAAACCCAGTTAAGAGAAAAACCACGATGGGAACCTAACCACAATGAGATGATACCTTGCTAGAAGTATATTAAATATTACAATGGGGAATGCACATACATTCAGGCACACTACTTAGAGCTCATTGCTCAAAACACATAACAAGAAGGGCTACAACCTTTGGGAAGACTCACTGTCTTACATAAATATTCGGCTTACATCGAAAGGATCATGAACTGATGAAATAACATCTCCTCATGCTTGGTTATAGTTCTGGTTAAGCACACTATTTGATCTACATGACCACACTTCTTCACTCTTATGAAAGATCAAAATTGGTGCAGGAGCACCTAAGGATGAGAAAATACCCTTTGTAATTTTGGAAATTTTGGCATAAGGACTGATTCGAGTCCATTAGGTTGTATGTTTGGAGCTTGGAGTGCTTTTTGTCTTCATTTTTGAAAATTTCATGCTTTGGTTACACTTGTTCTGGTAATCCAATGAGGTGCCATGGGCCATCAGTGAGATTGTTTCCTACCTACCCTGATAGCTCAATGAAGTCACCAGTGGTTGGAGTGAGTCAAAGAGGATCATTGGACTATCGGAGGTAGTGTTTTCTACCTACCCCGATGAGCCGATGAAGTTGCCAGCAGAATGGAGTGAGCAGAGTCAGTTCAGAAGGAGCCATCGGGTATTGGCATAAATTGTTTTTGTGCCACCCAATAACCTGATGGGAAATCATGCAGTTTGGAGTGCACCATCGACTATCGGCATAACTTGTTCAGAGCTACCTCATCAACCCAATAAGGAGGCTTTTTGTTAGGCGCGCACCATCGACCATCGACAAGAATGTCTTGTTGCTAACCCGATGACCCGATGGAAACCAATGTGGAAGTGTGCAATGTGTGAAATATCATCGGACATCGGAGTAAGTGTTTTGAGGCTACTACAATGACCCAATAGAAAAGCTAGTGAGTTGTAAACTACTATCGAATGTCAGAATAGGGGTTGGGGTACTAACCCGATAACCCGATGGAAAACAAAAGATAGTTATAGATAGAAACCGATTGTGTCAATTTGGAATCTCATCCATTAAGGAGGATTCATGAAATGTCTAGGAGACTATATAAGACCCAATGGGCATTTTGTAACAGGTTGGATAGGCTGGACAGGTTTGAGTGGAATTGTTAGAAGTGTCGATTCCATAAGAACAAACTTCTTTTTGAATAACAATTGGAAGATCATTTTCTGGTTTCTTTTCTATTGCTAACATGGCTTAAATCTTTAAGTGATAATGCACATAATGTAGATATTCCTTTTCTATGTTTTGTGAGTTCCAATTCTGAGTTCGTGCCAAGCTCAACTCTGTAAATAAAGTCATCTTTTTGTTTCTTTCTTTCTGTTGGTGACAAGTATTTGTAAATATGGCTCTGTCTTGAGACTCCGTTGTGGGATCCACATGACCATTGGAAGTTGTCAAGAAGAGCCAGTCATGTATAATAGAGTTCCATTTGTAGAGTACTAGGGATTGGCATCGGCCGTTTTAGCATTCTGGCCCTATGCAAGCTTGATGATAGCCCGACTAGGTATCAGTGACCAAGAGGAATCACTTGTAGGCTAGATTGGAATCTAGGCTATTAGCCTCAGATCAGGGGGAAGATGGGATCAATAGGAAGAAAGACCCATGCATGAGGAGGAGAACAACTTTGAAGAAGTTGTAGGAATAATCCATGGTAGAGAAAACCTTGCAAGGTGTCTGGTTATATTCAATGGATTAGTGAGTTGGTGGATTTAAAAAAGTGAATTCACAAAATGCAGAGTATCAACCCTCGGTAGTGAGGACCTAGAGTGGATTAGGGGAATAGAGTGAAGTATTCTTAGGTTAGGCTAGGAAGAAAGCCTTGGAGATGAAGTTGCCAGATTGGTATCAGAGCCAGTTAAAGATTTGGGGTAAAGAGTGTAAGATTGATCTAGTATCACAAGGAGAAAAGATGGTGACAAATGTAGAATTGGCTAAGTAGGTCGCTGACCAAGAAGATGAAAACCGCTTGCTCAAGGAAAGGTTGGAGCAATTGGAGTAGAAACTAGGTATAGTGGAAGTCAAGACAATATAAGTGAGTGGGAAGATAGATGAGAAGGGTAAAATGTTGGCAATAGAGGATGAAGTCCTTGCCCCAGACCCTATTATTGATCAAGAACCATTCTTGAAGGCTTTGAAGGCAATGAGTGGAAAATCTTTGGAAGGAGTACCACTGTTTAGTGGCAAGATGGAAGCAGAGTCTATAATGGAATGGATAGAGGGTATGGAGAACCATTTTGAGTGTGAAGGTGTGACTGAGGCCCAGAAGGTTAAAGTGGCTAAGTCACGAATGAGAGGTGTTGTTGTTACTTGGTGGAAGTTTATACAAAAGGAGAGAGAAAGAGAAGGTAAGATCCCCATCTCTACTTGGAAAGGGATGGTAAGAAAAATCAGAGATACTTATCTTCCCAATGATTATGAAATATAGTTGCATAGGAAAAGACAAAACCTAAGGCAAAAGGAATTAGATATAAGTATCTACACTGAAGAGTTCTAGAAGTTGTGTCTAAGGTCAAAAGTGATGGAGGATGAAAGCATTAGAGTAGAAAGGTATCTTAACGATCTGAAATAGAGCATACAAGAGGAACTAAGTTTGTTGAGTCCAAAGACCATTCACAAATGTTATCAGTTGGCCCTGAAGGTAGAAGAAAAGAATAAGAAGAAACATGAAGGTACTAGCAGAGGCAGAGGTAGAGGTCAAGATTCATAAGGTTATAGAGGAAGCTATAGTGGTAGAGGAAGTGATGTAAGATTATAAGGAGAGTCCAAATTGACTGAGAAGACTAATGAATCTAGTGGAAGAGGAAATTACAGTAGAGGAAGAGGTCATAACAACAACAATAGAGGTAGATCTGGAAATTCTGGTGGAGGTTCATACTTTGCAAACATGAAGTGTTACCATTGCAGTAATTTTGGTCATCCTGCCTATAGGTGTCCGAAGAAGGAAACCTCATGACATAAAGAGAAAAGAATTAATTATGTGCAAGAGGATTGTAGTAGTGTGAAGTCTCCTAAAGTAAACCTTGACTCAGAGAATGGTGAGAATCTGATGGTTAGAAGGGTGCTAATCAGGGAACCGGTTAAGGAAGAGCCTAAATAGAGGAGGTCTCTTTTCAGAGTAAAGTTCAAGATAATTGGTAAGGTATGTAAAGTGATCATTGACTTAGGATCAATGAATAGTATCATCTCCGAAGAAGCAGTAAGTAAATTTGGGTTGAGTAGCATGCCACATAGTCATCCTTACAAGGTCACATGGTTGAATAAAGGACAACATGTGCTAGTAAATGAACAAGTATGCATTGAATTTGCAATTGGGAAGTATTATGACATAATTTTATGTGATGTTCTACCCATGGATGCCTGTCATTTGTTGCTAGGTAGACCATGGCAATTTGACAGAAAAGCTATCCATGATGGAGAAAAGAATTCCTATGCATTCACAAAGGAAGGGGTGACATACAAGATTCAATCTTTGGTAGAGGATGAAGGAACCAAAAACAGTGGTCCTAATGTGTTGTTGACTAGAGGAAAATAATTTTTGAGAGATCTCAAGAAAGGAGATGGAGAACATTATGCTCTCTTAGTGAAACCTAGTCAAGAAAAGAAGACTGAACAAGAAAGTTTGCCTAAAGAGGTTCAACAGTTGTTAGAATAGTTTAAGGATATTGTGAGTGATGGAACACCCGCAATGCTACCTCCTCCTGGAATAGTAAGTCACCAGATAGACTTTATACCCAGAGCATCACTGCCAAATAAAGGTGCATATAAGATGACTCCTGAACAAAAAAAAGAAGTGGAAAGACAAGTACAAGAGCTTCTTGATCAAGGTCTAATAAGAAAAACTATAAGCTCATGTGCTGTACCAGTGGTCTTAGCAACCAAGAAAGGAGGTAAATGGAGATTATGTACTGATTCTCGAGCAATAAATAAAATCACCATAAGATACAAATTTCCTATCCCTAGAATTGAGGATTTAATGGATTGTCTTGGAGAAGCAAAGTATTTTACTAAGCTAGATTTAAAGAGTGGTTATCACCAGATCCGGATTAGAGAAGGGGATGAATGGAAAACAACTTTTAAAACTACAGAGGGGTTATATGAGTGGTTAGTTATGCCATTTGGGCTTACTAACTTCCCTAGCACCTTCTTGAGGTTGATGAATGAGGTGTTGAAGGAATACATAGGTAGATTTGTGGTGGTATACCTTGATGATATCCTCATTTTCAGTAAAATAGAGGAAGAGAATCTTGAACACTTGTAGATTGTCTTAAGGAAACTGCATGAGGAACAGTTGGCAATCAATCTTGAAAAATGTGAATTCATGAAACAAGAATTCATTTATCTGGGTTTTGTTGTATCCCAAGGTACTTTGGAAATGGATCCTAGCAAGGTGGAAGCAATATAGAGTTGGCCTACACCAAAAACTACTACTAAGGTAAGAAGTTTTCATGGACTTGCCCAATTTTATAGGAACTTCATTCATGGTTTTAGTGAAATTTGTGCTCTTGTTCTTGATACAATTAAGGGTGGGTTGAAAACTAAGTTTAGGTGGACTAAAGAAGCTGACCAGGGGTTTGAGTTGCTCAAAAAGAGGATAGCTACCCAACCCATCCTAGTGTTACCAAGTTTTGATAAGTTGTTTACCTTAGAATGTGATGCTAGTCAAATAGCAGTAGGAGCTGTTTTGAACCAAGAGGGAAGACATGTAGCATTCTATAGTGAGAAATTGAATGAAGCTAAGAAGAGATACTCATCCTATGACTTAGAATTCTATGCCTTAGTGCAAGCTCTTAGGAAGTGGAGACATTATCTTTTGCCCAAAGAATTTGACAGATAACCAAGCTTTGAGTTTTATCAATTCTCAAGAAAAGTTGAGAAATAGACACATCAAATGGATAGAATACCTGCAGGCATTCACTTTCACTATCAAGTACAAAAAGGGACAGCTGAACAAGGTAGCAGATGCCTTAAATAGAAAACTTCTCACTGTCCAAGAAGTGACTTTGAAGTGACCTCCTCAAATTTAGGGAAAGGGGATAATTGAAGGGTTTAGGTTAAATGATTAGGATTAGAGGGATTCTAGAAGAATTTAGGAAGAGGGTTAGGAGGCAAGTGGGAGATGTAGGAAAATGCAAGTGGGTGAGGGATAATAGGATTTAATTAAAATAAATTGCTTTATTTCAATTTGGTTGCAAGTGTGGGATTTAAATAAATTAGATTTATTTATTAGGGGTGAACTATTTAATTAAATGTAAATTTAATTGAAAGTAGAGAGAAGGGATTTAATTAAATAAAATGATTTATTTAATTAAATGATATAAAGGGCTTAATTGAATTTAAATAAATAAATTAAATAATTTATTTAATAAAATAGAGGAATGTGCATGATTTAATTAAATTAGATTAACTAAATATAGAAATGAGAATAAAATGAACATTAAATATTCATTTAGGAATATGGTCATTTTTATACGTCTACAGTTACAATTTAGCAAATTTCACATGGCTTTCACCTTCATACAAAGTCTCTAGCTTCTTCCAAATCTCATGAGTAGTCTGTAAATCCATCACATTAGTCAACTTCCTTTATTTCATCTAGAGTACTGGGACGATTTAGAGGAACATTGTACACATTCTTAGTAATCTTTCAATAATCTTCACCGATACACCTCAAGTGACATTCCATCCGATTCTTCCAAAGAGTATAGTTCATTCCATCAAATATTAGACTATCCTTCTTAAAAGCAAAGGTTGTCATCCCTGATCACCTTAAGCAATCAAGCTTCTTCCAGAGGATCTATCTCTAATACCAATTGTTGCCAACAATAACATCTCTGTAACTAGCATGATTATCAACCTAATTGTCTAATTTTTTTTTAGTTCCTCAAGAAATATTACTCTTGTCATAAGAACTAGGTAATTGGACAATTTTGTCCTAATTGAGTTTTCTCTTAACCCTCTTAAATGGTTCAACCATTTTTTAATAATTTATGATTTTACAAAACTAGGGAAATTAGGAATTTTGGAAAATTTTAAAATATTAGCCCTAACAACAAGGATAGAAGAAAATATGACCCAATAAACCCTTGAATCAACTTAAGCAGTTTAGGAAACTCAAAAACCACATATTCTCAAGCAATTTAGGGTATAAATCATGAGAATTCAACATATTGGTTATTGTTGACCTTTTTCTATCAACTTAGCTGCAGATCCAATCTGAGAAATTCAAAGTTTTTGCATAACGTGCATGTTATGTGCACTATATTTGCAACATGAAGAGGAAAATTTTCTTTTCAAGCTCCAAATTCTATTTTTGAGTTGACTTGGTCGGCTGGTCAACTCACTTTTCTATCAGCTGAAGGGTCACAAGTTCATGCCGGGACCGAATCCCTTTCACCTGCTACCAACTGGTGGGGTTCTCTTATCACGTGGTCGCATCAAACAGGAACACATCTATTTTTTGTTTCATGTTCTGATGCTCTATCTATGATCGAAAAAAGTGACAAGTGATGCTATTAGGTAATAAGCAATGACAACGAGATAAAATAGTAAAAGAGAGAGATAGTCATCCCACCACCCCACAATTGTTTTCATGGAGGCAGTTTGACTGTGTGGGGTAATTGAAACAAAGAGAAAGAAAAGGCTTCCCCACCTCCCTGTAGGAATTTCAATGTACTTGAAGGATGCTTATAGGGTAAGAAAAAAAAGAAAGAAAGAGAGGCAGATGGTCTTCCCACTATCCCGCATAGGCAGACAACCAAGTGGCAAAGACCTCACGGGATAGAAAAGCAAGGTGAAAAGAGGGCTTCCTCACCATCCCGCAAGGGATTTTGGGTAAGTATTTGGGCCTTGCATGGTAAGAATAGAGAAACTGGATAGTCATCCCGGCACCTCGCAGTGATTTTTTGAGGTCCAAATGGGTCTTGCGAGGTAAACAATAGAAAGGCGAAGGTGTTCCCTACCACCCCGCATACATTATACTATGCCTAAGGGTGGCTTGTGGGTTGGGTGGCGATGGATGTGGTGGGTCTTGAGTGGCAAAGGCCTTTGTGGCCTACTTTATTAGCCATTGGATGCATTTTTGGGTCTTGCCGAAATGCCTTCTGTCATAGAAATGTCTTCTCTTGCACCTCTTTTTTGCCTCTTTTCAAAGATGAAGGACCACTTGTAGAGGAGATTCAACATGCTATCAGCTTGTTGATCTAGTCTTCTCCTCCTCTCGGATATTTTTTAATCTAACTCTAGGAGGGTTAGGGTTTCCATTTTTGATTCAATTTTGAGTTATGCCTCAACTATAAAGGAAATTTTTGTATATTTCGTTAGGATCTTCTTTCTTTTGTTTTGCAAAAAACTATGTTTCTCTTCACTTGTAAAAATCTGCTTTGCTCTTTCATTAATAAAATTAGTCTTCTTACCTTTATTCAGTTTGAACAGTTTGTGTAAATGTTTACCTTCCTATTTGAATGCATTCTGATTTGCTTTCCTTAGCTCTAGGTGAGCATTTTGATCCCTCTGTGATTGTTGATTGTGAACTAGTCTTGGTTCCTCTCCTCATCTCATATGATTGCAACCTTCACTCACTCTTAGGTGACTGATTTGAATAGAATAGTGTGCATACTTGGGGTAGTTTTATTTGTGTTTTGTGTAGTCATAGGCAGGGAAGATCATCATTTTAGTCTAGGCACAAACCTTATTTCCCTTGTTTAAAGCAACTATTCTCTCTCTCCCTTTTCTCTATCAGATAATATATTAGGATTTTCATGTGTTGGGTTGGTCCAACACTCTTCATTTGGATTGGAAAGGAAGCCGACCTTCTCCAAAGATTCAACCTCACATTTCGCAAGGTCCCACACTTGACAAGTTGATTCCATGTTTCACAAGGTTGTTGAGCACGAGCGTTCAAAAAGGGTGCAAACTTTTGTGACAACAATTATCATTGCTGAGAAACTCTAATTTGAGATAAGTTTTTTTGCAACTTTGCCTTTAATTTAGTACAAAACTCTTTATGAGATCTATGAAAGAAGGAATTTCCATAATAGTGTAATGGTGAGGAAAATTTAAGGTTTTACAATTTAGGACAATAGGACCACTAATCTTACTTCACAGACCAAAAAATTGAAAGAGGGTTTAATCCAATAGATCTAGCCACAATCCAAATAGGAAAAGGGCTGAAATTATGATTAGATTGACTGGTTATTGTTTTCCACCTTCTTCTAGTTGAAATTTGGATACAAATTGTGAAATTAGGATAAAATAAGAGACAATTAAAATGGAATAACAAAACTAGACTGCTACATATATCAAATAGAGCCACATATAGGGATCTAGAAAAAAGAAAGGAATTATAATTTGTTCCTAAAAGTTTGGGATAATTTTCTAGGATCAAGTAGTAGAGATTTACCCTGGTCCTCCAACTTTCATTTTTTCAAAATCTGAACCTGTTCATCACCATCAACTCTATCAGGATCTCTAAGTGCAACTTATGAGTTGATTCCTTGCACACAGAAAGAGGGGAAAAAGGTTGTGGATAGGGGTTTGCCTTGGGTCAAACCCCGATTTAGGAATTAACTTTGAAATTGAAATGATAATTGTAATGGAAAATTGCAACAAGATGATTTCCTTTTATGAGAAATACTAGATATGAAATAAATGGCTTGTAATTGAAATGTATACCTTGATGAATCATTCTTTAATCCTCATGTAAGGGTTTTAAGATATCTTGTAGAATGCTTTCATAAAAAGTTGATCATGGATACCATATTGAATGCATAGGGGCTTCATTGGCTAGGTAATATTATATCACGTGAGTTCATATTGGGGGTTTAATATCCCAAAAATGAGGGTACAATATATTGCCTATCGGTAAAAATAGGGGGTTTTTAAATTCGAGCTATGAAAAAATGCAATAGTTAGCAAAAATACGGGGGCTTTTAATTCAGCCTATGTATTGGAAGAGGGTGAAAAAAATGAGTTTAGGGAAATGTTTTTTGAAAATAGGGGGATTCTTTAGTATGCCATGAATGCACGTGATATAACCCAAGTTCACTAAGTGAAGCCCTATTCTTGAATGCTTGAACTTAACCTCACTTATTTTCCAATGCTTGATTGCTCGCTCACTCACTTGTATTGAATTTTCTAGAGTGTAATTGAGATCATGATTTTTATACCCAATTACTCAAAATGAGAGGGGTAGACTTATTTTTATGCCCTATTACTCAAAAACTATTTGAATTTTCAGAGTACATTGACACGAGATCTAATTCCCCTCACTTGATGTGACTATTGTGAGGACCAAATTTGGGTCTTGATTGAGAGGACTCGGAAACCGAGTACCCTGGTCATGAAAAATTAGGACTTAGATTTTGGGAGAAGGCAGAGAAGGTGATGAAATTGTAGGTTTGTGAGTGGTGTGAGTAGAATCAAAATAGTTATTGGGCATTGAAAGATGAAGCATCAAGGCGAGATCTACATGAGGATGAAATGTTATTATATGGAGCCTAATCAAACTCAGAGGTTAAATTTTCCCTATTTTTATCGATGCGGTTTCCCCTATATTTTTTGACGGGGGTTTGGGGGAAATGACCCCAAGATGGGGTGAAGGGGGAGTGCCCTTGGCATGCTCCCTATCATGATACATGGCAGGGTTGAGGGGTAGCGCCTCGCGAGGCCAAAATGACTTTTATTATTTTACAAAGGCATCAGATGTTATTTTTCTATTAGCTGACATGTTGTAACCCTAATTTTATAACTGATATAAGTCTTGATAAAAAGGCTAAGGGTTAGGGTTTTCTGTAGATATTTTTGTAGCATTTTCCAATGATATTGAGTTGAAAGGGATTGCAGGTTGTAATTGGTTTGATTTACTAGATAATAATATTGGACTCTCTGTTTGGTGGATGTAGAACGAGTTTGAGTGAACCACGTTAAAATTGTCTCATCTCTATTATCTTTTCTATATGTTTTTCATTCATGTGTTTAATATTTATCTACATATAATTGATGTTTTTCTGCATGCAATTCCTAACAAGTGGTATCGGAGTGGGTTGTGTTCAATTATCGTATGTAGGAAAATGTCATGGTTGAGTGGGAGTCTCATGGTTAAGTGAGAGAAATGGTGGATGAGGGTAAATTGAAGGTAGAAAAATTCAATGGGCAGAACAATCAATTATGGAAGATGTAGATGGAGGATTATGTCTATCAGAAGGATTTATGGAGGCCGTTGGAAGGAACAACCAAGAAAGGAACAATGAGTGACGAGGATTAGAATATTCTGGACTGAAAGGCACTGGGAACCATTTGGTTGTGCCTGACACCGTCTGTAGCATTCAATATAACAAAAGAAACAACGACCGCAAAACTGATGTCGGTACTAGTTAAATTGTATGAAAAACCCTTAGCCTCAAATAAGGTATTTCCCATGAAGCATCTATTTAATTTGAAGATGATTGAAGATGGATCCATGACAGATCATTTAAATGAGTTTAATACAGTTACTAGTCAATTGACTTCTCTAAAGGTAAATTTTGATGAATTTAGAGATCTCCTAATATTATGTTCTTTTCCTGAAAGTTGGAATAGTTTGGTAATGGCGGTTAGTAACTTTGTTTCTAGTTAAAATACCTTGAAATTTGATGATGTGTTTGGTGTTGTTTTGAGTGAGGAAATTTGTAGGATAAGCTCAGGTGGATCCACATCAGGCAGTGTTTTGAATGTAGAAAGTAGGGATAGATCAAAGGAGAGAGGAAAAGGTTTTGGAGGTTGTGGGAAGTCACGAGGAAAATCAGAGGACAAGAGATCCGAATCTAGAGGACCAAAAGATTGTTTGTACTTTGGGAAACTAGGTCATGTGAAGAAAGATTGCTGGTCTCAGAAAAATAAAGGAGACAAACAAAAAGGTAATAAGGAGGCGAATGTGGTAAGTAATAAATCTGAAGATGATTCTTTGATTCTTTCCCTAGATAATATTCATGATTCATGGGTTTTAGATTCAGGGGCCTCATTTCATGCTACGGCCTATAGGAGTTATTTTCTTGATTATGTCCAAGGCGATTTTGGGCTGGTTTATTTGGGAGATAATGAACCCTGTTAGAGTGTTGGAAAGGGAAGAATTAATATTAAGTTGTAGAATGGGAATCATTGGATACTACAAGAGGTAAGGCACGTTCCAAGGTTGATTAGGAATTTAATTTCAGCAGGGCAACTAGGTGATGAAGGTTGCACAAATACTTTTAATGATAAAAATTGGAAGGTTTCAAGAGGTTCCTTGGTAGTAGCAAAATGTGTGAAAGTAGACACCTTATATCTTTGTATAGGTCATGTAGCATAGGAAATAGGAAATCATCAAAGCAAATATCAATAATAGCTCAATCACAAAAGCAGATTGCAATGATCAATCCTAACACACTCAATAGAGACATGAAAATGAAACATTCAAAACTAAAAACTAAGCAAACCAGATGCAGATTCGAATGTCTCCTTCATGCGGCTCCATTGTCCTTCTTTCTTCTCCAAATAGCCTTGTTGTAGATCCCACCTACTAGTGCATGATCATAATATGAAAGCAAGTAGACAAGATGATTGCTCAAGAGTACTCGAAGCGTGATTTGACAAAGTAATTCAAAACAAGTGATTATTAGACAATGTGATTATTAGATAATGTGATTCAAAATGCGATCAATTGGGGCCCTTGATTGAAGAAATTCATCCAATTTATAGATAAATTGGAGAGAAGACAAGATTAGCATGAAATTGATATTTAGGCAATTGATTTCAAAAATAGGAAAATTGAGTGGAAAGAAGAAGGTTATGACACCTTCTATGTCATGAATTATGACATATTGCCAATGCAAAGGTTAGAAGACTAGAGGCTTATGACATCTTGCTATGCCAAAAGTATGACACATGAGAAATTCATGCTTCCACCGAAGCATAAAAATAGGGAGAACAAGAGAGAAATTAATTAGGTGGAAATTAAATTTGACAAATTAGAAAATAGGTGGAAATTAGGAAATTGATGCAAATTAGGTAAATTAATTAATAATTTTTCATTCATTAATTAATTTACAAAAATAGGAGGAATTAATTAGCCAATTAAATAAACATTTAATTGTGACAAGAAGACTTGAATAAATAAATAAATTATTTAACCTAGAGGGAAAATGCCAAACAAGATTAAATAAATAAATCATAAAACCTTGGAAAATGAATTAGAAATGCAAGGACGACAATTAGGTCTTGATGTGAGATTGATTTGATATCTATTCGATCATGATTTTGGATTGATAAATGATTTGATTGATAAATGCACTAAGGAACAATGACAAATTGATCCAAATTGACATGATTGAAGAGGATGACGATCGATGTCAAATCGATCGTAAAACGACGAGATTGACAAGTTGATAAGAGATTGACAAGATCAACCAAAATCATGATTAAAGATTGTTATCGACAAGACCAAATTCGAAAGCGAGACAGATGAAGAATGTAGAAGAATGACTCAATGCTCGCAAATGATAAAAACCATGTGTGTGACATAGGAGAAATGTTAATGCGATGCAAAAACCTAAAATGAGGCAATGCGCAAATGTTAAAGTATGATCCCGCAAGCGCTGACCATTTTTAGGTGTCTACATTTTGCCCCTCTTTGAGACAATACGATTTTAAGCATTGTTTCAAAGAACAATAATGAAAATGCCCCAAACAACGGACAATGACATATGAAAATGCCCCAGACAATAACAATGACATATGCATGCCCCCTCGAGGAATTGGCCGGAAAGATCTAGAAAAGAGGCCAATTGATCGATAAGAATGACAGAAGATGACAGGTTCGAACGGATCAAACGGACTGCCAAGACTGACGGAAGAAATGTTAGTAAGAAGAAATGAGACAGAAAATAGTTAGAGGCGAAGAAAAACTTGCTTTCAGTAATGCACTTTGTAGGTGAGAACCTTTATTTTAATGTAGCAAAATGGATGCGTAGCATCATGGCATTGAAGGCCAGAGCTGAAATGCAACCCTTTTTGCAAAAAAAAAAAGACACATCGTAGACAAACAACAATCTCAACAAAAAACAAAAAAGAAAAGGACCATGAACCATCCCGGTCACTCTAAATCACTCAGTGACATCATCAAGCAACATAGGAACATGATCAAAGAGAAATCAGTAAATGATAAGACTTGCTAATTCAACCAAGTCAAACAAACAGTCTGATCGTCATTGTCAAAAGTTGAAAGTGCTGATAGGACGATCATGCTGTCTGGTTTCAGGAAATGTAGTACCCCGTATAAGATAGGACACAGTCTAGTTTCGAGTATACCACTCCCTGTATAAGACCCATGATAGTAGAGACAAGGACAAATGATAGTGATACTGATGTTCGATTGATATGACAATTCTGGTCAGTTTGAATGTCTGGTTTGATGGAAAAAGTTCATCTGTTTAAGCGTGATTTCATTAAAGCACAATGTTGATTGCGAGTTTGTTGGATGTATGTTTAGTGATTTGTCTTATGCACCAAGAGGATATTTATTGATAAAATGCAAAATGCCAAAGAAATTGTTTTTGGATTTTGAGTTTTTACAATCTTTTTGTGTTCATTTTTTCAGGACTTTATATGACTTTTTAGGGATTTTTTTTTTTAGGACATTATTTGATTTTTAGAGATTTTTTCAGGACATTATTTGATTTTTTTGAATTATTTCAGGACATTTTTCAATTTTTTTGAATTATTTCAAGACATTTTTCAATTTTTTTTTTTGGATTATTTTAGGACATTTTTCATTTTTTTTTGGATTATTTCAAGACATTATTTGATTTTTATGATTTTTCCCCCAGTGTCTAGCAAGGAAAGGAATATGACAGATGAATAAATAGGCTTGCTGAAATGTTGGTGGATAAAGGGAAGACAAAGGCCTTTGATTATGGAGACAACGCGGATGCAATTTTCAAGGGCTATTGCTTGATGGGACAAGAGACTGGATATGACAATGTAAAGCAGGAACATGGCATGAGGGACATGTCAAGAGGTTTTTGAAACCATGTTTAAATTTTGCATCCTTATGTCAGATCAAGATCAAGGAATGAAAAAGAGTGTATGGATAGTGATAGGATATGGATAGGATAAGCAAGACCAAGAATGGATAAGGGACATGGACTAAAGGTCAGGATAGGATATGGGATAGTGGCAGAAAGTTGCAATAAGATAGGGGATATGGATGAAAGGTTGTAATAAGCAAATGGATAAATGACCAAAAGCTATGATAGATGGAAAGCTGCAAACAAGATGCATGATGCTCATGAAGATCGTCAGCCTTGTCAAGATCAAAGGTGGAAAGAGGAAATTGGATATGAGGGACAATAGGATATGAAGGGTAATGACATGGGTTCAATAGGATAATGAAGGGCAATAATATATGAAGGAGGAAACCTGCCCCCAAGTACGGTGTGCAAGAAGTTCATAAATTATGCATGACGCTTGTTTGCCAGGTTTTCATCACGGTACTTGCCCAAGGCACCTGTTTACCAGGTTTTCACTAATGGATGAATTATTTTTGCTTTACTTTTTTTTTTTTTTTTACACAAGCGCAGAATGCATTTACATAGGCGCAAAATGCATAACACAAGCGCAAGTTGTCTTACACAGGCGCAGAAGTCCCCAGAAAACCCTGCACTACCCTATTTTTGGGTTTTTGGCCTGCAAATCAACTCAAAAGGCACTCAAGACATGATTAGAGGGTTAGTTCATGTCGGGTTCACCAATTAATGTAGCATAGGAAATAGGAAATCATCACAAACAAATATAAATATACTAATCATTAGCTCAATCACGAAAGCTCATTGCAATGATCTATCCTAAACACACTCAATAAAGACATGAAAATTGAAACATTCAAAAAGATTATGTAAACCAGATGTAGATCTAAATGCTTCCTTCATGCGGCTCCATTGTCCTTCTTTCTTCTCCAAATAGTTTTGTTGTGGATCTCACCTTCAAGTGCATAAACCTAATGTGAAAGCAAGATTGACATTGACACAAGAGTACTCGAAGCGTGATTTGACAAAGTGATTGAAAATTCGATAATCTGATTAGGGGTCAAGAATCAAGGGATTTGATTGAAGAAATTCATCCAATTTATAGACAAATTGGAGAGATGGATCAAATTAGCATGAAATTGATTCGAATAGAAATTCAAATCAAGAATAGCAAAATTATGACATGTGTATGACAAATTGCTATGCAAGGATTTATGACAATTTATGACAATTTATGACAAATTGCTATGCAAGGATTTATGACAAGATTTTGAAATAGAAATAGACAAGATTAAATGAATAAATCATAAAACCTTGGAAGATGAATTAGAAATGCAAAGATGACAATTAGGTCTTGACAAAGGATAATTGATGTCGACAATAATTTTCAGTCATGATTTTGGTCAAACTTATCTTATTGCATCCATGTGCATGCTCATTTGTCATTATTTTGGACATCGTGAATCCTAATTAGGGTTTTGTCCTCTTGTCAATCTTGCGATCGATTTGTCATCGATCGTTGTCCTCTTGTCAATCTTGTCATTTGGCGAGCGATTTATCATCAATCCTTATCATTTTCAATCTTGTCATTTTGCGATCGATTTGTCATCGGTCGTTGTCATGTTCGATCTTGTCATTTTGCGATCGATTTGTCATCGATCATGGTCATTTTCAATCTTGTCGTTTTGCAATCTATTTTGTCATCAATCGTCGTCATCTTCTCAATCATGTCAATTTGGATCAATTAGTCATTGTTCCTTGTCAATTGGCGCATTTTGTCAATCAAAGTCATTTATCAATTCAAAATCATGATCAAATCAAATCGACATCAATTATCCTTTGTCAAGACCTAATTGTCATCTTTGCATTTCTAATTCATCTTCCAAGGTTTTATGATTTATTCATTTAATCTTGTTTGGCATTTTCCCTCTAGGTTAAATAATTTATTTATTTATCCTAAGTCTTCTTGTCACAATTAAATGTTTATTTAATTGGCTAATTAATTCCTCCTATTTTTGTAAATTAATTAATTAATGAGAAATTATTAATTAATTTAACTAATTTTCATCAATTTCCTAATTTCCAAGTCATCATTGCTAAAATAATTTTCTAATTTCTCCTAAATTCCTAAATGTCTATTTCTATTTCAAAATCTTGTCATAAATCCTTGCATAGCAATTTGTCATAAATTGTCATAAATTGTCATAAATCCTTGCATAGCAATTTGTCATACACATGTCATAATTTTTCTATTCTTGATTTGAATTTCTATTCGAATCAATTTCATGCTAATTTGATCCATCTCTCCAATTTGTCTATAAATTGGATGAATTTCTTCAATCAAATCCCTTGATTCTTGACCCCTAATTAGATTATCGAATTTTCAATCACTTTGTCAAATCACGCTTCGAGTACTCTTGTGTCAATGTCAATCTTGCTTTCACATTAGGTTTATGCACTTGAAGGTGAGATCCACAACAAAACTATTTGGAGAAGAAAGAAGGACAATGGAGCCGATGAAGGAAGCATTTAGATCTACATCTGGTTTGCATAATCTTTTTGAATGTTTCAATTTTCATGTCTTTATTGAGTGTGTTTAGGATAGATCATTGCAATGAGCTTTTGTGATTGAGCTAATGATTAGTATATTTATATTTGTTTGCGATGATTTCCTATTTCCTATGCTACATTTTTTTTGTATTTTGACTTTTTCAATAGAAGATGGACACATGATAGGGGATGGAAGAAGGACTCAAGCATCTTTTTTGTTTGGATAGTAGCCTTGAAATAAATGGACCATGACCTTTTAAAGCATGCTCAAAGATGTTGGTAGGATAAGGACATGGAAAATAAGATGAAACTAAGGCAAGGATGGGACCAAAGGGATCAAAGGATGGAAAATATGCATTGGATAATAGGTAGGGTATTGGAAGAATTGGGCTTCAGTGGATGGAAATGAAGGAAAGATCGACATTGGCACACACCTTGAGGGGTGATGGACTAATGGAGGAAAGATGTGCTTTGGATATGGAGATTTTGAGGAAGGAAAGGCTATGGATTTTGGGACATAAGGGCCCAAAATGGATGAAGAAGGTGACGAAGGAACAAATTTGAGAGGGTTGGATGGAGGAATAGCAATTTTGGATGCCAAGTTGGATGTTTCTTTAGGCTTTTATGCTTCAAGGAGTTGCTTAGGGATCCACATGGTTTTTGATTTTTCATGCTTTTGTGGTTCCTTGGAATGCATTGCTTGCACAAGGGATTTAGGAACCCATATATATTTTGACTTTGCTTTATTTTGCACAGTGGGTCTTTGTGGCCTTTTGGATTTTTCCTTTTCTTTTTGGCTCATATTTTTCTTTGCTTTGACATGTCGATTATATTGGACATGTTGATCCTTGAATACATGTGGATTTCTAGACTTATGACTTTTATGCTTGGCATCCAAATTGCTTGGAGGGGGAAAAGAATGCATGGATGGATATGAATGAAATGGAGTTCTTTTGGATGGATGAAATTTACTCAAGGATGTGTGCCTATGCTGACCTTGCATAGAGGATGAAGGGATATAAGGACCTAAGATGGATGGAAGGTATGATGGGGAAGGGATATGTTTTGATTTTGATGGAGGGATACCAACATCTTGAGAGTGAGTTGTGTAGACATGACCCTTAAGATCTTCTTTCATATTGAGGAGTTATTTCTTGTGAAGGTCTACTCCTTTGCCGTTATGAATATCTTGACTTGTAGGATACTCTTTTCTTTGGGAAGAAGACGCGAGTCCATTATGAGGTGGATATGATATGAGAGAAATAATGAGTTCTTGAAGCGGATCAGATTGCACCAAAGTGGAAGAACCCATTATGCATGTCGAGGGTTCATGAACATCTTGCACTGACACGTTAGAATCATGAGGGGGACTAGGATTGTGTAGTGGACATGGTTCAATGACAGGCTCTTCAAGAGATGGAATGGGAGAAATAATGGGATCATCAAAAGAAATATGATCATGGAGTGTATATGGAGCATTAAGACGTGGAGATGGAGGAACAAGTGGATCTTGTGGAGGATCTAAAGGAATGATTTGATCTTGACAAGGAGGAAGATCATTGGAATCCTCTTTAAAGGTGCTTTGCTCTTGACTTTTAATGGGATCATTGGAAAGGATGGAAGGGATATCTTGATCTTTCTTAGGAAGTGGAATGTCAATGGGATTTGAAAGGACATTGTGTTCATGAAATGGAAGGGAATCGTTTGGGATTGGATGAACTGGGATATCTTGATCTTGCTCGGGGAATGGAGTGTCAATAGGACTTTGGATAGGATGGAAAAGAATAGGGGAATCATCATGAGTGTCTGGGAACATGGGGTCCTGGTCAAAAATTGGATGGGATGATAAGGTTTCAGGATCTTGATCTTGATCTATTTTAAGACATCTTTCTTCATGCTCTAAATTATCCTCTTGACATGGGGTTGGACTTTGGATATGCATGGAGGATTCTGGCAAGAGATCAATGTTTTGGCATGAAGGAAATGCACTTTGAACATTTGTGATGGATTCTAGCAAGGAATCAATGCTTGAACATGAGGAAGAGGGACTTCGAATGGGGTCCTCTAAAATAGGTAATGGCCTTAAAGTGCATGGTGGCATTGGGTCTTGTATTTCTGAAACATGACAAGGATGTGCATCATGAATTGGATTATCTTGGCAATCAATTATGGATAGCCCTTGGCTAATTGCATCCTTGGGTGTATTGTTTGATGAGGATAATATGGAAGGTTCTTGTGAAACTTCTAGAGGTGTAGGGATAGATGCCACTGGAGAGTCAATTTGTTTGCAGGGGGATGAGGCATTGCTAGACAGAATTGTATTATTTTGATCTTCCTCAAAGAACTCACTTGGTAATTTCCTTAAGATCATTGCAATAAAGCCACCTTTCCTTTGAGGTTTTGACATGGTTGTATCTGGAATTTGAACTTGTTTGGCAAGGAGTTGGTTTTGATCTGATGTCATGTTTTGATATTGGACTTGGTTCAATTGTTCCGACATGCTTGAAACTTGGGTTGGTGTGTGCTGCAACCTTTGTTTTTGAATGTTTGGTTCTAGTTGTTGACATTGATATGTTGATTGAACTTGTTGATATTCCACCATTGGTTGAACCATTTGTTGACATTGTATAGTTGGTTGGACATATTGTTGAAATTGGACCATTGATTGCGTTGGTTGAATATGTTGGACAATTGGTTGAACCATTGGTTGTATTGGTTGAAAATCAGATTGATAGTAAACACCTTCTTGTTCTTGTTGTGGAGGCACATAATGTTGAAATTGATGTTGTCTCCTTTCTTGAAATTGTTTCATCATCTCTATTTGTGAGAGGAGAGCTGGTATGTCTGATTGTTCAAGAAGAGATCTTACATCAATTGGCTCAACCTTTGGATTTCGACCTGGAAATTTTTGAAACACTTTGGACATTTGTGATCTATTCTTCTCAATGTTTTTCACTCTTTGTTCCAATATCTCTTCTTCTTGAGCTAGTTTCTCCTCTAGTTTTTGTATTTGGAGACTTGTTTCATCATAAAAAGTTTGATCAACATTGCTTTGTTGTTGGGTTGGATAGAATTGTGATTGCCTTGTCGGTTGATATGTCAAACTTTGTTGCATCATTGGTGCTTGGAACCTTGTTTCAATAGAAATGTCACTATGCAAATGCAATATTTTTGGAATTTTTCAAGGATAATGTATGATATGCAACTAAATGCAAACTAGATAGACGAGCATGCAATCTATGTTTTTGGTTGTTTTTGAAGATTTTGACAAACTTTTTGGAATGCAAATCTAAAAGAGACCCTTAGGAAATTGAAATGATGTCTAGACCTCAAAGGACAAAAGGACCAAGTGACAAAAGGACAAATGACAAAGTCTCCCCTATATGCTTGGATATTAAGCTAGGTTTGACCAAATGAGAATAATGACAAAAGACAAAAGTTTGACAAGATCTAGACTTCTCAACAATGACTTAGGGTTTATCAAAGATTTGGATTACTCAAGTATGACAAAACTTAGTTTTGACACTATATGCTAAGGGACAATTACTATGCAAATGACCTTAATATGATATGATAATGACTTAGGCTTAATGAGGAAACCTAGGGTATGCAAATATGAATGTATGACAATGGTATGACTTTAATGCAAGAGGACATATGCAAATGAATGACCCTTATTGATATGCAAAGGAGTATGACTTAGGTGAAACCTAACCTTGGTAGTTGACAATGACTTTGCAAAATGCAAACCTAGGATGAACCTAAATCTAAGTGACATGAATGTTGAGACAAGATTTTGAAAAATATTTGACAACCATGTTTGAAGGTGTTTTGAACTTTGTTGGATGAAATGTTCTTGTGTTTAACCTTGTTTTGAATCAATTTTGTCTTGTTTTTGAAATGATATGCAATTCAACTTTTGACAAGCAAAGAAGACAAGATAATTTAACTTAGACTCAAGACAATCATGCTCATTCACACATTTCTTATGGTAGGCAAGGACATTAGGTACTTGAGAGGTAGACTTGTTATGGGATTCAAGGAAAATACATAGATGCTTGACCCCACGGGCTCCCCTCCACGGCACTCACTTCTCAGGGCAGCCAAGCATTAGTCCCCATGGAAATCTCCCCATGGCGAACT